>NC_141886.1:16406299-16709329 GCF_030686135.1 Camelina sativa | reverse complement strand
CAACAGCCATTGGTTTTGCTTGTGTATAAAGAAACACTAATAGGATTTTCTGACCTTGCACCAGAGCTCCCGAGTCATTTGATAGATGTTTTGCAGGAATTCTCAGATATCTTTCCAAAAGAGAACCCTAACGATTTGCCGCCAATAAGAGGTAAGAACATCAAATTGATTTCATCCTAGGTGCATCACTTCCAAACCGACCAGCTTACAGGACTAATCTTGTGGAGACATTGGAGATTCAAAGGCAAGTTAATGAACACATGGAGAAGGGACATATCATAGAGAGTGTGAGCCCATGTGCACCTCTAGTCCTACTTTTGCCTAAAAAGGATGAAAGTTTGCGCATGTGTGTTGATTGTAGAGCCATCAACAACATCACGGTAAAGTATCGACATCCTATTCCTACTCAGCCTTGGACAGATATTTCTATGGATTTTATGTTTGGTTTGCCTAGAACTAGGACTAGTAAATATTCAGTCTTTGCGGTCGTTCATCGATTTTCAAAAATGGCGCATTTCATACCTTGTCACAAAACTGATAATGCTTTGCATGTTGCTGAGTTGTTCTTCAAGGAAATTGTTCGTTTTCATGGAGTGCCTAAGTCAATTGTTTCTAATAGGGAGACAAAGTTTTTGAGTTACTTCTGGAAAACGTTTTGGTCTAAACTAGGAACTAATTTGCTATTCTCCTCTACTTGTCATCTGCAAACTGATGGACAAACTGAAGTAGTTAATAGAACTTTGTCTACTCTCTTGCACGTTTTGAACAAAAAGAACATTAAAAATTGGGGAGATTGTTTACCACATGTTGATTTTGCATACAATCAATCAGTTCATTCTTTAACTAAGTTTTCTCCGTTCCAAATCGTTTATGGCTTTAATCCTTTATCTCCATTGGATCTAACCCCTCTACCTTTGAGTGAAATAGCTAGCTTGGATGGGAAAAAGAAAGCTGATCTTGACAAACAGATCAATGAGAAAGCTAGAATAAACATCGAAGAGAAAACAAAGCAATATGCAAAAGAAGCTAACAAAGGAAGGCGCAAGATGGTATTCAAACCCGGAGACCAAGTGTGGGTTCACTTGAGGAAAGAACGGTTTCCCGCTGAAAGGAAATCAAACCTCAAGACTAGAATTGATGGACCCTTCGAGATCAAAAAAAAGATCAATGACAATACCTACCAACTTGATCTTCAAGGTAAGTACAATGTGAGATCAATCATTAATGTTTCTGATTTAGTTCCCTTTGTGGCAGATGATCCAGATTTGAGGACAAATCCTTTTCAAGAGGAGGGGGATGATGTGACCATGGATGGAGCTAATGAGGAGGAGCTTGTATCTGAGCTTGAACATGAGGAACTTATAGCTGAGCTTGAACCCGATGAGCTTTTTGCTGAGAAACCATTGCATGTACCTGGAGGACCAATGACTAGAGCAAAAGCTAAGAAGCTAAGATATGCACTAAATGGGCTTATTCAAGAGCTTATGGCCAAAGAGAGCATGAGAAAAACTATTGGAGATGATATCTATCAAGTCCAGCCCACTTTGAGCCTAATTCAAGTCCAAGAAAGCCCAAAATAATCACTTTATTTTGTGGTCAAAGAGGGATGACGAAAATGGAGTTCAACTCACCTTGGGAAGGACACCTTGGGAAGAGAAACATGCACCAAAAGTTGAATCTTCATTTAACTTACTATCTTTATTATCTTTTAGTTTCAAGAATAATCAAACTTGGCTTTGTTACCAAGTTTCTTATCACTATATAAACTCATGTAATCTTATTTGAGAATCATCAATCAATTTCCTTTTCATTTTATGAGTCTATCTCTTTGTTCTTTTTCTAGAACATTTCTTTGTTTCTTGGTGTGTAATATCCAAGTAACAGCCTCCTCTTGCTGGACTAGTGTGTCATATCTAACAGTGATTGGAGTTGGGAATATCAGCAGCCTTCTGCAACTGCTGTGTGACCCCTCAATCCATCAAATATCCCTTGTTGCACCTTGCACCTTGGCGAGTTTCTATACTTTCTAATCCGGCTGAGTGATCCTCCAATTTTGGGCGTATCAGGATTGTTGTAGGAGCTTCCTAGGAGCGTTGTTTTGCTTGTTTGAGGTTCAAAATCGTCTATGGCAAAGGTAAGTACATGACCATGGCTTATCTAAGCTGGAGATCTCTCTGATTTGCTTGTTTATGTGTTGTTTGGCTTGTTAGAATGTTATTTCGGGCTTTGGGAAGCTTTCTTGTGGGTTGGGATCGAGTTTTGTTGGTGTAGGAACGGAGATCCAGCGAGAAGCTTCGGGGGAAAACGGTGCTCGGCATGTGCGTCGGTCGATGCCATGTGGAGGCCTTGGTCAATGCAATTAGGGATTTCGTGCAATGTCGAGCATGCGTCAGTCGATGCAGTGTGTGTGTTTGTCGATGCAAGCTTGTGTTGGTCGATGCAGCCCCAATTGGTGTTGGTCGATGCATGGATTGGTGTCGATCGATGCAGAGTCCGGGTTTGTTATTGTTTGGCTATTGATTGTTGGTTGATGGATAGAGATGTCTCTATTGTTTGTGTGTATAGCCCAGTAGATGGGAGGATTGCCTTACTGAGTGTTTATAAAATACTCATGCATCTCAATTTGTGTTTGTAGTGCAGGTAAAGGAAAAGTGTGATCGTGGAATCAAGGTAATGAAGAGGAGGATGTTCTAGTGACTCGCTTGGTTGTTGTCTGGCTTCTGTTAGGTTGTTAGAGGTGAGTCCTAGAATGTTGTTCAGGATTTCTGTTTATGTGATTCATGATGTTTGGTTTTATTGAATTAATGGTTATGGAATACTATTGTTTTATTGGTTTAATGGTATCGGTCATTTCTGCTCTTGGTTGTTGTGGTTAGGTATCTAGTGGGTATGGGACCACTAGTTTAGATTATTATTATTATTATTATTATTATATATATATATATATTTTAAATGGGTCGGATTGTTTCAGACAAAAAGTTGTGGGGTGCGCAGACATCATATTGGTATTGTTGATGTCGCACCACGTAGAAGATACGAGAAATACGATCATTTTGTGTTACCAGAACAATGTGATCAAGTTTGTTTCATTCCTTATCCACGTTTGGGTGGAGGTACAACGGTAGATGATTGGTGGGCTTGTACTAAAGTCTTACCTCGAGGTGTTCGCGAAACATTGGAAGTAGATGAAATAGCTTTACAAGATGATAGATACAACCAAGTGGTTGTACCAAGTGAATTGCTAAGGGTCCAAGTTCATGCTGTGCAAGACATTTCTAATTATGAAGATTTACCGTCGGATGATCCTGATGACGAGTATGTATCAGAAGATGATATAGAAGATGTGTGTGATCGACTGTGATTCGAACTCCGATTAAGTGTTAATTTTATCTAATTATGTATCCATCATTAGTTGTGTCGTCTTTTGTAAAATATCTTTCATATTATGAATAATAAACCTATTACTTCAAAAGCTAATAATTACATTAAATAATTTATACTTCAAGAAGATATGTGTCATATATTGTGAATAATAAATCTACTCCAAAACTAATAATTACATTAAATAATTTATATGATGTGTCATATTTTGTGAATAATGAATCTACTCCCACGAAACTAATAATTACATTAAATATTTTATAGGAGACATATGTCATATTTTATGAATAATAAATCTACTATTACAAAACTAATAATTACATAAAATAATATGATGTAAAAAACTAGATTAAATATATATATTTTATTACAATTTGGAGGGAGTGCAATTTGGGAGAAGGTGGAAAAATTTGGGACTTGCGCCTAAATAATTTTGGGTGTGTGGGGGAAGAATAAAATATTAAGCAGTGATTTATGTTTTTGCCTAAGTGTTTCTCTTCGTCTTCCTCATCTATTTTATTTCCTTAAGTGTAATTCTCTCCTCTTCCACTAACCTAATTAAGCTCTCTCGTCTAAATCCAACACCACCGCTACTTCTTCTCTCCTCTTCCTCCGGCTTCGTCGTCTAAAACCCACACCACCGCTGCTTCTGTTTCTCGTCTCTTCCTGCTTATTCAACTTCTCACGCTCCCAAAATTTCAGTTCTAGAAGACTAGAACCATCAATGTCTCAGGTAAATCTCCCCTGCATCACCAATCTTCCAGTTCTAGAACCATCGCTGGTCCTAATTTTTCTTGGATACAAAATTATTTGCGTTTTAAACCTCATGTTTGATGTATAGTCTCAAAGATTTTTGGGGTATTGATTTATGGTTATTTGTTGAGAATTATACTGAATTCTCTTCACTTTTATGAACTACACAATATTTTTTTGAATTTTAAAACCAGTAATATTGTGTGATTTAAATTGTTCCTATGATTACATTATCCTTCAGAAGATATATATTAATTTGGTTTTGGTGAGCGTGCATTCATTGCCTTTGTCTATCTTGGGATAATTAATCATTTGCTTAGACTACTTTGTCTATATATGTTTGAGTCATTCATATATACATTGTACTCAATATAGTTATTTTAATCACACAGCCAAATACGTTGTTCCACACTTGTGATGGAGAAGATATATATTAATGTACAAATCCTAGTATTACGTCTGTTGTTGATTCATTTGGAATTTGCATTGGCTTCAACTAGTTATATTTTATCTTGATTTGAATAAGATCATATTAACTGCTACAGATTACATCAAAAACAAAGCGACAATGGACAGCCCAGTTTCATGCCAACTACCATGCGACACCAGATTCATCTCAAGAACAGCCCAGTTTCAGGCCAACTACCATGCCGCCGGGAGATACCATGCCACCAGGAGCTACTGGTGTATCTTCCAATGGTGCTACCATGCCACCAGGAGCTACTGGCTTTTCTTTTAATGGAGCTACCATGCCACCAGGAGCTACTGGCTTTTCTTTTAATGGTGCTACCATGCCACTGAGAGCTAACATGCCACCATGAGCTA
Source organism: Camelina sativa (assembly GCF_030686135.1). NCBI lineage: Eukaryota > Viridiplantae > Streptophyta > Magnoliopsida > Brassicales > Brassicaceae > Camelina > Camelina sativa. Next base: position 16,704,370 of record NC_141886.1, on the reverse strand, counting down.
CTGGTGTATCTTCTAATGGTGCTAGCAGTTCTAATAATGTTACCCTTGAGGCACTAATTAATGCACCAGCAAGGCGAGACCAGCCACACCTCCATCCTCAGAAGGTCAACGGAGCTTTATGATATGATTTTGTTCTTGTTAAAAGTTGACAGTTACATGTACACACATAGAAAACACTATTGTTACAATTCTTAGTACTTTCAAAATGGTGCTATTGTACACATTTCAGGTTCAAAATTGACAAATCTGTCAATAAATCCATCTGAACAACGTGGCAGAGCAATTTCATGGGACCTTGGTGGAATTGGTTCACAGTTCCTCATAACAAAAAGGATTAGTGGGTGGCAGGATTTTGTGGTCAGTGTTTGTTTTTATTACCGTTTTGTGACTGTTTAAATTATCTTTATATACATCATCATCTAACTAACATATTTGTTTCTATTGTAGCAAAATTATTACTGGGATAAGGTGCACCACGATTTAGTACATAGCAAATGGAGGACTGAGGTTATTGTTTCGGTTCGTGATCGTATTAGCACAAAAAAGAGAGACAACATAAACCCCAAATACATTAGCCAAATAGATTTGGGACTGGATGATGGTAAATTGGGCAACAGAAGAGATGGTTGAAAAGTCCAAGACCAACTCGGAAAATCGCCTTTCTAATCCTAATGGCAAAGGGATACTTTTTGTTTGATTTAGTATTACATTATGAATGTTCCATGCGTTTCTTTGATTATTTAAACTGTATTGTTGTCTCCATTATAATTAGTGTATGTTGGTTTAGTTTCCAGAAAACATGAATATCTGATTCTTTAATTTACTTTGATGTTTCTTTTTGGGTGAATTGTTGCATTTTCTTGTTTATAGAAGCTTAAGTCTTGGAAAGATGAACCGGTACCATACACAGATCTTCTACGTCAGACACACATGCGCAAAGATGGAACATATGTTGACTATCGTGCAAAGTCCATTGTCGAAGAAGTCGAGCTAACTGTATCCCAACTTGAAGCTGCTGATGGAGCTGCTGAAGGATCTCCACTTCCTTCCCACACTCATCTCATCAACCAATCATTTGTGGAGGTTAGTTCAATTGCTTTAATCTTTTGGGATTTGGGTTTCTTTGCAGCTCAATAGTTCATATCATATATTTTTCACACTGAAACTATATTATTTTGTCCAGATAAATAAACCAAAAAAAGGTCGTATTTATGGACTGGGCAGCGCTCAAGATAAAGATGTCAGCCCAAACAAGACTTTACATCTTGCCCACAATCTTGACATTGATATGCGGTTATCTAGTTTAGAGACTAATGTAGAAGCAGTTAAAGCAGATATGGCAATGCTGAAAGAAGATGTGATGTTGCTCAAAGATGACATGAAAGTGGTAAAGGAATGTGCAGCATCAATGAAAGCTTCAACACATGTGATTCTAAGGGGTATTGGCATTGATCCCATAACTCACAAATGGATCACACCCTCACGTGCTCGTGCCATGGTTAGTGAATCAGTCCCTGCCTCCACTCCTTTACAACCTCAGAACAATAATAATGAGGAATGATATGATTATAAGACACATGACTTGACTTATGTTTTGGTATTTTGGATTAAATGATGTCTCCGTGTTTTTTGTAAACCAAAATTATTTGGATTATATTTATGTTCAGTTCTTATTATCGGTTAAGCCTTATAATATTTATGTTGTTTTCATACAAAGCTATAATTTTTGACAATTTTGATCTGCTCGTTATGAACCAAAAAAAAAACCTGTTCATTTAACAATTTTCTACGGAAAACCCACAACACAAATTGTGGATTACGTACCAGTACCCACAAAAAAGCTACGATTAAATTCATGGCTCCTTATCAAATTACCCACGAACCAACCACAAAATACGTTGTGGCTAAGTCAATCACGGAAACCCACGATTATTGTTGTGGCTACAGGAACCACGGAAAACCACACCAACGTCCATGACAAAGTCAACCACGGGAACCCACGATTCTTGTTGTAGCTACAGGAACTATGGAAAACCACAACAACTCCCGTCACTACTTACCCACGAACAAGGTTGGATCGCCACAAATGTACTCTTCCTAAATCATCGCTATTGTAGCCACGAAAAGCCACAGATCCTCACAGCCACGACGCTATAGCCAGGAAATGTATTTGTAGCAATTTGTGGCTAATAAGTCTTATAGCTACGGATTATAGATTACAGCCACGAAAAATTTCCTAGCTATACCACGTTTTTTTATTAGTGGACAGCGGATAGGTTATGTCACATTCGTAAACCAAAATTGTGGATTTTGGGGATGAAGGGTAGTGTCGATCGACACCAGCAATTTCTGGTTCGACCATATTGTTTTAATTGTCGATTTTGGGTTGGTTTGATTTAATTGGGATCCCCAAACCGAGTCTTTAAGGGAAAAAGTCGACCTAGTCGTGTTATTATTGTTTGGTCGCCGTTTTCCAGAGAGAGAGAGGGAGAAAAGAAGCTCTTGAGTATTCTTAAGGGTTTTAGGGGTTTTCTTAGCTTGTTGGTGAGTGTAACATCCCGAACCGGAATCCCGGTTTAGGATGTACATCGATCGATGCAGGGGTGGTGTCGATCGATTCAAAGTTGGTTTTCGCGAACGAGTTTAAGTTAAACGTTGCGTTTTGGGGTGAGGAAAACCCTGAAATCGTTTATAACAGGGGGAACTCGAGGGTTTGGATGAGTTTAGCCGCTTTTGAGAGAAAAGTAGAGAGAAGAAGAGTTCTTCACTATCCTTGAGGTTTTTGGTGAGATTTTGGGAGTTTGGTGACTATTCTTGAGAGATCTGAAGCTAGAAACGTTATAGAAACGTGCTAGGAGCGTAGATCCATCGTTTTAGGTTCAAAATCTTCTTTGGCAAAGGCTTTGGGAAGCTTTTTGTGGCTTTGGTTTGTGTGTTTTGGTAGTTTAGGGACGGAGATCCAGGGAGAAGCTTTGGGGGAAAACGATGCTCGGCATATGCATCAGTCGATGCACTATGTGTCTCGGTCGATGCAATGCGAGGACGAGGCAGTTTGACCTAGGAGCATCGGTCGATGCCATGTGGAGGCGTCAGTCGATGCAATTCGGGATTTTGTGCAATGTCAAGCATGCGTCGGTCGATGCAGTGTGAGTGTCGGTCGATGCAAGTGAACCTTGTATCGGTCGATGCAAGCTTGTGTCGATCGATTTAACCCCAGTTGGTGTCGGTCGATGCAGTTGTCCTGGTTTATTATTTGGTTGTTGATTGTTGTTTGATGGTTCAGGATATCTCAATTGCTTTTGTGTATAGCCCAGTAGATGGGAGGATTGCCTCACTGAGTGTTTATAAAATACTCATGCATCTCATATGTGTTGTGGTGCATGTAAATGCAAAGTGTGATCGTGGAATCAAGGCAATGAAGTGGAGGATGTTCTTGTATCTCGTTGATTGTGGTCTAACTTCTGTTAGGGTGTGAGAGATGAGTTATTAGAGCATTGCTAGGTTACTGATTTATTGTTTTACATTGTTGTTAGTTGGATTGAATTATTGGATATTGGTTTATTATTTATGGGAATTTTGCATCCACACCCACTTTCTCCAAAACTATTCACCACTACACCTACTTTCTACTACTCATATACTTTTCTCAAGTTTAATTACATATTACCTCTCTCTCTCTCTCTCTCTCTCTCTCTATCCGCGCATCAACGAAAGATCTGCAGAAAGTTAATAAAGAAGCCGATGACAAGAACCATTCTGACAAGGGTAGAGATCCAAAGTAAGAGAAATCTTCAGATCATGTGAAATTTGATATGGGTTTTTTAGTTTGATTGTCATTTTACTGATTGTTTGTTGTCTTGTGAGTTTTTAAACTTAAATTTCAATCCCATCAGAAAAATTGAGTTTTGGGTTTACATGATTAATCGATTTTGATTCTTGGAATTTCCAGAATTATATGCTTATTTAAAAAATTGTTGTACTTAATTGTGATATTGATTTTTTTTTTTTTGTTCAAAATGTCAAAATAACGAAAGGAAAGCATAATAAACAGAGCATTATAAACACATAACAATGAAAGCTAAAACAAAGACAAAACAAGTTCGACCATTACATGCTTGGGAGAGTTATTAAACTTAAACGAATTGGTGCATATCACAGATGGTAAACTTAAAAGCAATATGCAAATGGAGCGATTCATGTTCTTAAAACAGCAAAACAAAAGTTGTATTCAATTTTCTTGATTTAGTTATTTATTTCTCCCCACAATAACAATATTATACCTACATAATATAATGAACAAAACACCAATAGTATCCATGCTACCATGTACACATGGTTATCATTTGTAGCGATCAAACTAAACTAAATGATATCACACAATAACAATACTATACCTACAGAATATGAATGAACAAAACACCAATGGTATCCATGCTACCATGTACACATGGTTATCATTTGTAGCGATCAAACTAAACTAAATGATATTATAGCAGAAGAAAGTATGTGCTCATGTCCAACAAACATATGTCGACAAATTAGGGTTAATGAACATGTGGTCAAAGTTAAGTGGATGGGCTTGGATGGAAATCATGAATCTTAATGTATGAATATACTTTGTTATTGCCGCACATATTGAACTGGTGGTGGAAAAGAGACTAACCTTGGAAAAAAATTACTTTGTTTTGAATGAATCCATGGAGACCTATCCATAATTTATTTATCCACTAAACTTTGTTTATTTTTCTTTTCAAGTTAAGGTCCGTAACTAATCATCATAAGCTCTTTTTTTATGTTCTTTGAGTTTTGGGTAACACATGAACCTTGCAAAGAGATCATAACATAACATAATACTGCAATTGATTAACCACTTATCATTGAACAAATGTTCAATGACAAATGGATACTCTATAATCTAAAAAATTCATAAAAAAATATAGCAATATGTATCTTAAAATGTAGAAAATATATAATCATAACATATTATATATAAATAAATAGATAATTTGTTTTATGATAACCATTTAAAGTGTTAACAACAATAAAAAAAGAGAAAAAGAGAGAAAAGAAGGAGAGAAAGAGGAGAGGGGCAGTTTTGCCATAAATAAAAGACACCTAAGGCAAAAAACTTGAAAAAGTATAGGAAGAGTAGAAAGTAGGTGAAAGTGAAAGAAGATGGAGGTAAAGTAGGTGTGAGGTGCAAATCTCCCATTATTTATTGATATTTGGTTTAATGGTATTGTTTGGTTATTTCCGCTGTTTGGTCTGGTTGTGGTTTGGTGGCTAGTGGGTGTGGGACAACTTGTTTAGATTATTATTATTTATTATTTATTATTTATTATTAAAAATCGGGTCGTTTCAGTTTGGTATCAGAGCCCTTACGGTTCTAGGTTTGGGTTCACTAGGCTTTGTGTTGTAGATGTTGAGAATTTCTATGCTGTGATTGATTATGTGAGTTAGTCAATTGTGTGTGGCATGGAGTCCTAGAACATCCCCTTCGAGCCTACAGTGTAATTCCACGGTGATTTAATGTTTTTGTGTTTTGTTTAGTTTCCTTCCTTAGCCTTCTATTCACGGTAGTGTAGATGGTTAGAGGTGGTGCTGTTGCTGGTCGTGGACGCGGACGTGGTCGTGGAAGCGGACGTGGTCGTGGAAGCGGACGTGGTCGTGGAAGCGGACGTGGTCATGTTAGGGTTAGAGGCCCAACTGTTAGTGATACCATGGATCAGAGTGTAAAAGCAGAGGGTGTTGCTGATACCGAAGGGCTTCTAGGAGGGGTCCAAGAGTGTGACCGGTGGGGATAATGATAGGACCGTAGGCGCTGAGGGAGTCGGTGTGGGCGGTGTCGGAGCCGGATTGGCCGGTGATGCTAGGGTTCCGGGTATGGGAGTCCTAGCAGGTGGAGCCCCTGGAGGAGGCGTTGATCTTGCAGGCTTGTTGACACAGCTGTTGGAGCAGATACCAAAAGTGGTACCGGCTCAGGCATAGGTAGTACAGCAGCCAGGAGTTCATTCTCATTATGTCAGTATGCGGACGGAGATGAACTACATCGTTAATGAGCGGTTTTCGGGTGGTACTGATCCTACTATCACAGATGCGTGGAGGACGAGAGTGGAACGTAACTTCTAGTCTCTTAGATGTCCTGAGGAGTTTTTTGTGGACATAGAGGTCCACAACCTGATTGGTGATGCTCAGTTGTGTTGGAGATCAGTGGCTGCTAGGAGAGTGCAGAGGGAGATGTCTTGGGCTGACTTCGTCAAGTAGTTCAACCGCAAGTACTTTCCTAAATAGGCATTAGACCAGTTGGAGGTGCAGTTTCTACAGTTATCTTAGGGGACTCGGTCGGTGCCGGAGCTGGACTTGGAATTCAGTCGACTTCTGATGTATGGGGGTCGGGAGATAGAGTCTGTAGAGGCTCAGGTCAGAAGGTTTATGAGGGTCCTTCGTGAGGATTTGAGGGTTACCTGTAAAGGGTGGAGCTATGCTACGCTTGCAGAGCTGGTTAAGACTGCAGCAGATATTAAGGAGGACATCCGGACACAAGCAGTGACGGTTAGTCCAACAGTTCAGCCTAGGAAGGCTCAGCATCATGGAGGTTTTGGCAAGGGCGGCAATCTTGCGCAGGGAACCAAGGGACGTGGGAAGCTACGCAGAGGCTGACTGGTGCCGGGTGTTTTGGTTGTGGCACAGTCAGTGGTTCGTGTATGCTATCATTGCAGGTAACTTGGGCACATCAAGCCTAGGTGTCCCAAGTTGCAGCAGATGGCAGTGGCAGCGGTGCAACATGTAGAGTAGCCGGGAGTACAGCAGGTGGCACAGATTGAGCAGGCGCCACGGGTGTACAAGACGGTGGAGACTGGTGGAACCAGTGTTGGGGAGATAACAAGTATAATTTCTGGTACCGAGACTTTATGAATTTCAGTAGGTTCAGATATGTTTTGCTTGTGATAAAGTGTTAGGTTCTTAGCACATGAGGTTTGTGTAGGGACCTTGTTGGTGGGCGGGTTTAGGCCCACGTTATGTTTGATTCTGGAGCACCTCATAGCTTCATTACTCCGGAGTGCGCGGAGAGCGCTAATATCAGAGGAGATCCCGGGGAGCGAGCAGGAGTTGCAGAGTTGTGGGAGGCAAGTTCCTGAGAGTCATTGGACGGGCGAGGGGAGTTGATATTCAGATCACAGGAGAGTTGTGGCCAGCGGATTTGCTTATTAGCCCAGTGGAGCTGTATGATGTTATCTTGGGGATGTATTGTTTGCATCGTGATATGTTTCATCTTGATTGTCATCGGGGTAGAGTGGAGTTTGAGCATCCAGGAGGGAAGTTGGTGTTTGAGGGAGTTAGACCGACTTCAGGGATTCTCGTGATCTCGGCCATGCAGGCTGGGAAGATCATCGAGAAGGGACGAGAGGCTTATCTGGTTACTATATCAATGCCGGAGGTTGTGGGGCAGTCTACGATTAGCAGTATCCAGGTTGTTGATGAGTTTGAGGATATGTTCCAGCCGTTGCACGGGTTACCACTATCTCGGTCTGATCCTTTCACGATTGAGCTGGAACTAGGGATGACACCGTTATCCAAGGCTCCTTACAGGATGACTCCAGTAGATATGGCAGAGCTGAAGAAGCAGTTGGAGGATCTGTTGAACAAGGGATTCATTTGTCCTAGTGTATCACCGTGGGAAGCGCCGGTGCTATTCGTTAAGAAGAAGGACATAAGTTTCCGCTTGTGTATTGATTATCGGGGTTTGAACCGGGTCATTGTGAAGAACAAGTACCCTCTTCCCATGATCAATGAGTTGTTGGATTAGTTGAGAGGTGCTACTTGGGTCTCCAAGAATTATCTGGCGTCGGGTTACCATCAGATTCCGATAGATGAGGCAGATGTGAGGATGACTGCATTTAGAACAACGTATGGGCATTATGAGTTTGTGGTGATGCCTTTCGGGTTGACTAACGCGCCATCAGCGTTTATGAGATTGATGAACAGTGTGTTTCAGGAGTTTCTTGACGTGTCTGTCATCATTTTCATCGATGATATCTTGGTTTATTCTAAGAGTCCTGAGGAGCATGCATTAAATTTAAGGGCAGTTCTGGAGAAGCAGCGGGGGCAGAGGTTGTTTGCTAAGTTGAGCAAGTGTAGTTTCTGGCAGCGTGAGATGGGTTTTCTGGGTGACATTGTTTCTGCAGCCGGATTTCTGTAGATCCGGAGAATATTCATGCCATCAGAAATTGGCATAGACCGCAAAATGCCATGGAGATCGAAAGTTTTCTTGGGTTGGTAAGGTATTATAGGAGATTTGTGCAGGGCTTTGTGAGCAAGGCACGACCAATGACTAAGCTGACATTGAAGGAGGTTCCTTTTGTTTGGTCACATGAGTGCGAGGAGTGTTTTGCAAGCCTGAAGGAGATGCTGACTACTACGCCAATGTTGGCATTGCCAGATCAGAGAGAATCCAATGTGATTTATACAGATGCATCCAGATATGGTTTGGGGTGTGTGTTGATGCAGCATGGGAAGCTTATTGCCTATGCTTCGCGGCAGTTGCAGAAGCATGAGGACAACTATCCTACTCATGATTTGGAGATGGATGTCGTAGTTTTTGCCCTGAAGATTTAGAGATCTTATCTTTATGGTGCAAAAGTGCAGGTGTTTATAGATCATAAGAGCCTGAAGTATATATTCACTCAACCGAAAGTGGACGAATTTGGCTCAGGAACACGACATGGAGTCTCTGGTTGGAGAGATCAGTGCGTTGAGGTTGTGTGCGGTTTATCAGGAGCCATTGGATTTGGAGGCGATTGATCGAGCAGATCTTCTGATTAGGGTGCGGTTGGCTCAGGAGAAGGATTTAGGGCCAGTGAATGCCTCTACGGATGTTGATTCATGGTATCAGTCTCAGCTAATGGTACCATATTGGTGCATGGGCGGATCTATGTGACCAAGGATGAGGAGTTGAGGTGGAAGATCTTGAGGGAGGCTCATCCGAGCATGTTCTCTATTCATCTATGAGCGACCAAGATGTACCGTGACCTCAAGAGGTACTATCACTGGGTCAGGATTAAGAAGGATGTAGCTAGTTAGGTCACGAGGTGCGATGTGTGCCAGCTAGTGAAGGCTGAGCATCAGGTTTCGGGTGGCTTATTGAAGAGTTTTCTCATTCCAGAGTGGAAGTGGGATATGACCACGATGGATTTCATGGTAGGATTGCCAGTGTCTCTGACCTTTGATGCGATTTGGGTCATTGTGGACCGGTTGACTAAGTCGGCACATTTTCTGGCCATTAAGAAGACTGATGGAACAGCGGTCTTGGCTAAGAAGTATGTGAAAGAGATAGTCAGATTGCATGGGGTGCTAGCGAGTATTGTTTCTAATAGGGATTTGAAGTTCACTTTGGTGTTTTGGAGGGCATTTCAGGTAGCGATGGGCACTAAGGTTCATATGAGTACAGCTTATCATCCCCAGACAGATGGGCAGTCAGAGAGGACGATCTAGACGCTGGAGAATTTACTGAGGATGTGTTTGTTGGATTGGGGTGGCCATTGGGCAGATCACCGGAGCTTGGTAGATTTCCTTACAACAATAGCTATCAGACGAGCATTAGGATGGCTCCTTATGAGACGTTGTATGGGAGGCCATGTCGTACACCGTTATGCTGAATTCAGGTGGGGGAGAGGAGCATGTACGGAGCGAGTTTTGTTCAGGAGACTTTGGAGAAGATTCGAGTTCTAAAGCTGAATTTGAAGGAAGCTCAGGATCGGTAGAGGATTTATGCTGATAAGAAGAGGAGAGATCTTAAGTTTCAGGTGGGAGACAGAGTGTACCTCACGATGGCCATGTTGCTGGTCCGAACAGGTCATTGATAGAGACTAAGTTGAGTCTGAGGTATATGGGTCCGTCTAGAGTGATTGAGCAGGTGGGACCGGTAACATATAGGCTGGAGTTACCTGAGGTTATGCCATGCGTTCCACAAGGTTTTCCATGTGTTTATGTTGTGGAAGTGTCTCCGCGAGGATGATCAGTTGTTGGATAAGATTCCTGAGGATCTTCAGCCTAACATGACCTTGGAAACGAGACTAGTAAGGGTTCTCGAGAGGAGGATCAAGGAACTTTGGAAGAAGAAAAATCCTTTCATGAGAGTCCTTTGGGACTGTGATGGTGTTGAGGAGCAGACTTGGGAGCCAGAGGCGAGGGTGAAGACAAGGTTCAAGAAGTGGTTTGAGAAGCATGTCGCGACTTGAACTTGTCTGTCCTGGTCCGAGCTGTAGTCCGTGGCTGGAGGGGGAATGGAGTATTCCAGCCCATCTCTCTTGTTACTTGGTCGCTTAGAGGTGGTTGGGTGTGCGACTAAGTAACAAGATGAGGTGGTGTTCGGGATACGAAATTCCGCGAGGCAGTGGTTAAAGATGGAAAGTTTCCTGAAATAAAAGTTTCTAAAAGAGGAAAGTTTTCAGAAGTAGAAAGATCTAAAAATGAAAAGTTTTATGGGAGTAAGAATTTGTCCATTTTTAGTGGTTGTGAGCCTTGGAGGGGCTTGTGTGGCCTTCGTGGCGGACTGTTGAGTCATTGTGTGCCCGTGTGTGGCGGTCTTTTGAGACATTGTGTGGCCTTTGTGGCGGACTGTTTAGCGAATTGTGTGACGTTTGTGGCAGGCTGTTTAGCCAATGTTGCATGTTTAGGCGGTCCTTCGGGATGTGTGGTATTTGTGACGACCCTTCAGGATGTGTGGCCTGTTTAGGCAATCCTTCGGGATGAGTGATTTTCGTGACGGTCCTTCGGGATGTATGGTCTTCGTGACAGTCTTTTGGGACAAGTGGTCTTTGTAACGGTCCTTCGGGAAGAGTAGTCTTCGTGATGGTCTTTCGGGATAAGTGGTCTTTGTGACGGTCCTTGGGGCATTTTTATGATCCTTATGTGGTCATGAGGTATTCTAGTGAGGGGATATGTGGTTGGTAGAACATTGTGTTGTTTTACGCGAGCCACGGAAAGGAAATCTTGTTAGGTATAGGACTCAGGCGTGTGCAGAATTGTTTGCTCTAAGGACAGTTGGTCCTAAACGACTCTTAGGGGACTTTAGTTCACCTAGTACCACCATATTTTGAGACTTTGTGGCTTGTGAATACGGTTGGTATCTCAACTTTGAATGACGATTTAGGGACGCGATGTAGGGTGGCAACCCGAGAGACGAATATCGGACTTCCTTATATACTATGGCATGCGGGCTTAGGCCTGATGAGGAGCCAGTATTATGACATGCAGGTTTCGGCCTGATGAGGAGTCAATAGAAACTCAAGGTTAAGGTCTATGAGTAAAGGAAAGTCCAAAAGTCGAGAGTGAATAATGCCTAGAACATGAGTTTATCTCCTAGAGGTGACTTTCATAGATCGGTCAGAGGAGTGCGGGCCATGAAGACGGTTGCACGGAAGTCCTTGGCTGATGTTTGTTCAGGATTCAAGGACAAAACTATATTGGTGGGGGATAATTATAACATTCGCGAACCGGAATCCCAATTTAGGATGTGCATTGACCGATGCAGGGGTGGTGTCGATCGACGCAAGGTTGGTTTTCGCGAATGAGTTTAAGTTAAACGTTGCGTTTTGGATTAGGAAGACCCTGAAATCGTTTATAAAAGGGGGAACTCGAGGGTTTCGTCGAGTTTAGCCGCTTTTGAGAGATAATAGGGAGAAGATGAGTTCTTCACTGCTCTTGAGGTTTTTGGTGAGATTTTGGGAGTTTTGTGACTGTTCTTGGAAGATCTAAAGCTAGGAACGTTGTTGGAACGTGCTAGGAGCATAGATCCATCGTTTTAGGGTCAGAATCTTCTTTGGAATAGGCTTTGGGAAGCTTTTTGTGGCTTTGGTTTATGTGTTTTGGTGGTTTAGGGACGGAGATCCGGCGAGAAGCTTCGGGGGAAAACGATACTCGGCATATGAATCGTTCGATGCACTTTGTGTGTCGGTCGATGCAATGCGAGGACGGCGCGGTTTGACCTAGGAGCATCGGTCGATGCCATTTGGAGGCGTCGGTCGATGCAATTAGGGATTTCGTGCAATATCGAGCATGCGTCGGTCGATGCAGTGTGAGTGTCGGTCGATGCAAGTGAACCTTGTATTGGTCGATGCAATTGAACCTTGTGTCGGTTGATGCAAGCTTGTGTCGGTCGATGCGACCTCAGTTGGTGTCGATCGATGTTTGGGTTGGTGTCGGTCGATGTTGTTATCCTGGTTTATTGTTTGGTTGTTGATTGTTGTTTGATGGTTAGGGATATCTCAATTGCTTGTGTGTATAGCCCAGTAGATGGGAGGATTGCCTTACTGAGTGTTTATAAAATACTCACGCATCTCATATGTGGTGTGGTGCAGGTAAAGGCAAAGTTTGATCGTGGAATCAAGGAAATGAAGAGGAGGATGTTCTCGTGTCTAGTTGATTGTGGTCTAACTTTTGTTAGGTTGTTAGAGATAAGTTATTAGAGCATTGCTAGGTTGATGGTTAATGTTTTATGTTGCTGTTAGTTAGATTGAATTATTAGATTTTGGTTTATTATTTATTGATATTTGGTTTAATGGTATCGTTTAGTTATTTCCGCTGTTTGGTTTGGTTGTGGTTAGGTGGCTAGTGGATATGGGACCACTAGTTTAGATTATTATTATAGATTTATTATTATTATAAAAAAATAGTCAGGTCGTTTCAGAGAGATCTGTTCCTGTGGAGTGAGGATCTTGTGTTAGGATCGAAGGAGAAGCTTCCTAAGGAGTGGATTCAGCGTTTTTGGGTCAGATCTTCCTGCAAAAGAGGTGAGTGCATGAACATTGCTGATCTAAGCCTGAAAATCCTTTGTTTTGCTTGTTTTGTGGCTGTTTGTGTTGTTTTCTTGTGTTCTGGTTGTTGGTTGTTGGTTTCCATGAGTTTTCAGGAGTTTTGGGTGAGTTTTGGACGATTTGTAGGATTTGGGAAGCGGTTCTGCGACTTTCGGCTCCGAGCAAAATGATATGTGGAGTCAGTGTCGATCGACACCAAGTAGGTGTCGGTCGACACCAATCTTGTCAGCAGCGGCTGATGCTTATTTTTCTTGGTTTATTTGTGTTTGGGTGTTATTTGTTACATATTAGTTTCTCAGTTGCTTGTGTGTATAGCTTAGTAGATGGGAAGATTGTCTCACTAAGTATTTGTGATACTTACCCATCTCAATTGTTGTTTGTGGTGTGCAAGTATGTGATGTGGGATCATGGTGATGAGGAGAAGGATGATCTAGGGACTCGTTTGTGTGTTGATGGTTATGTTACTGAAACCTTGGATAGAATTATGCTAGGTTGTTGGATAGATTGGTTAATAAAATTATTGTATTGATGTTGTGCATTTGAGTTGATTAATGTTATATGTTTCTGCTGTGCATGATATTAGTTGTTGTATGTTTAATTAAGTAGTATGGGATGCCTAATTATATATTGTTATTGTTAAAAAAAAACGGGTCGGGTTGTTTCCAGTTATCACATCAGAGAATCGCAGGTCTTGTTTGAAACAATGCCCATGTCTTGTTAATTCTGAAGAAGCAGTTGCAAGAGCCTTGTATTCAGCTTCAGTTGATGACCTTGAGACTGTAGGTTGTCGTTTTGCAGACCAGGATACTAAGTTACAGCTAAGTAGAGCACAAAAACCTGTTGTAGACCGTCGTGTGTCTTGACATCCAGCATAGTCACTGTCACTATATGAAACCAAAGACAAATCATCACTATAACACTCAGATTCATTGCAGACCAAGGACAAGTCACTGTTCTTATACATATGCAGTCCCATTGTAGTTGTTCCTCTTAAATACCGCAAGATTCTCTTCAAAAGATGGAAGTCAGACTCAGTTGGAGCATGCATTCGCTGACATATAAATTCAGTGCAAATTGTAAATCTGGTCGTGTGATTGTCAGATATTGGAGTTTACCTGCAAGACTGTGAAAGTAGCTTGGCTCAGAGAATAGGCGCTTGTCTTTAAACACTTGATCCAGACGAAGTGGTAAAGGCGTATGAACAAAGTTGCAATGTGACATGTTTGCATGATGAAGAATCTCCTCTGCATACTTAGCTTGACTAAGAAACAAGCCATTTGAGAATGTCTGAGCCTTAATTCCCAAGAAGTAATGAAGATTCCCCAAGTCCTTCATGGCAAATTTTGTATTAAGTTCTGCAATTAACGACTTGAAAAGTGCAGGATTAGATCCAGAAATCAATATATCATCCACATATAATAGAAGTACCATAGTATCACCATTGTGATGATAAAAAAAAAAAGAGAGATGAATCAGCCTTACTACACACAAAGCCATATTCAATTAGGAAGTTGCTGAACTTGTCAAACCTGGCACGTGGAGCTTGTTTGAGTCCGTAGAGGGCTTTCTTCAAGGAGCAGACATGATTTGGTTTAGCAACATCCTCAAAACCTGGTGGTTGAATCATGAAGACTTCATCTTGTAACTCACCATGCAGAGAGGCATTCTTCACATCTAGCTGAGTAATGCTCCAGCTTTTAGAAGTGGCTCCTGCAAGAACAATATGAATAGTAGATGTTCGAACTATTGGACTGTAAGTTTCAGTAAAGTCTACACCCTCTTCTTGATCAAATCCCTTGGCAACAAGCCTTGCTTTGACCTTGTTAAGAGAACCATCTGCATTTAATTTTACAGTAAACACCCATCTACAACCAAGGATATTCATATATGCGGTAGCTGGAGTCAAGATCCAAGTATGATTCTTATAAATGGAATCAAGCTTCTCAATCATAGCTTGACGCCAAACCGGATGAGCTAATGCTTCAGAAACTGTTTTCTGTAAAGATGGTATAGTTTTACTAGCAACAAGAGCATACCTGGGATTTGGCTTACGAATTCCATGTTTAGACCAAGAAGACATTGGATGATTCCCTGCATCACCACTAGATGCCACTGGTGCCATAGCGGTTTCAGTCTCTGTCATTGGTGCACTGGGAAGCACATCCTCTGTTTCCGTAGCAGGTAGACTTGCATCATTGGTTGGTGAGTCTTGTTGTTCAGACAGGTCTGATCCCATTTGATTCTCTTGTGGATACTCAACGACTTGAGAGGGAATGGAGGGAAGCAAATGAGGAAATGAAGATGAAGATGCACCATGTTGCCAAGCCTGTAACAAGCCACTTTTGTGCTGTGTAGCCAAATGTCTGTTGTGAGTATCAAACGGAAAACATTGCTCATCGAGTATTACATGGTGAGAGATATAAACTTGACCAGTTGGTGGATAGAGACAATGATATCATTTATACTATGGATGGTAGCCAAGAAAAATGCACTAAAGAGATCTCAGCTCAAACTTATGTTTGTGCATAAGGTCGTATGCACGGATAACAGGTTGGACGAAAGACTCGGATAAAAGAATAATATTGCTTCTTGTTGTAAAGGACCTTTGTTGGACTCTTCTGATCTATAGAGGCTGAAGGTATCATGTTGCTAATGAAACTTGTAGAGTAAAACGCTTCCACCCAAAAATGCATTGGAGTTTTTCTCTGCAATAACATTGAGAGACCTGGTTCTATAAGATACCTATGTCTTCTCTCAGCAATGCCATTTTGTTGTGGTGTGGATGGACATGACAAGAAGTGTTTGATATTATGATCTTGTAAATGCTTTCTAAATCTTGTGCTCATGAATTCACCCCCTCCATCACTCTAAAAAACTTTTCTCTTCTTACCAAACTGATTCTCATCTTGTTTTTGAAAAATCAGAAACACATCACAGAAATCAGACTTCCTTTTTAAGGGAACCATCAAAGAGTATCGAGAGAAATTATCGATAAAAACTGCATAGTATTTGAAGCCTTGAACAGATAAAACTGGAGAGGGTCCCCAAATATCACAATGTATTTGATCAATGGGTTCCTTTGCATAAAACTCAGAAGTAAAAAACAGTAATTGATAACTCTTTCCCATTTAGCAAGGTCCACAAACGAGAGATGTGTTTCTCTTATTGATTGTTATTGCCTTGCTATTCTTGAGATGCTGAAAAACTTGGAAGTTTGCGTGTCCCAGATGTTGATGCCACACCATATAACTAGTTGCACAGTGTCGATTTGAAAAGAGATCCACAAACTCCTTATTCTCCAACATATAAAGACTCTTACGACGAGGTCCTTTTGTCACCACTTTCTGACTCCTTAGATCAATTACATACACAGAATTAGCATCAAAGAACACACCACAAGGATAATCATCACAAAGTTTTGATACCGATAGTCATGACTGTTTCATTGATGGACAAACAAGAACATCTAAGAGAGGAAGGCTACAAGCATTAGTGGTAAGTACTGTAGACCCGACATGAGTGATCGGGAGATGAGCTCCATCAGCAACCATTACCGTCTCTGAACCATTGTAGGGACTAGCTGCAGATAGCTGAGTTGTAGTAGAGGTAATATAAGCAAAGGAACGAGAATCTGTAACCCATTCCTGACCACAACTGTTTGAAAACCTAAAGAGCAGCTAGCCTGAGGGACATCTTCACTGTGATATGCATTATCAAACCTGTTCCAACATTTAAGAACAATACGACCAACCCGACCACAGATTTGGCAAACCGGACGAGCATCGTTTGATCCTTCAGACTGATTCCAACCAGGGTTGTTGACCTGTTGAGAAAACCATGACCACGAGTAGAGAAGTTTCCTTTGCCTCCCGTACTACGAGAGTTTGAACCGCGACCTTAATGACTAGAGTAACCACCTTTTTGTGCTTAGAAAGGCAGATTCGGGGAGATATCAGAAGTAGCAGTTTCATAAGTTTGCAACTTGGAGTCGAAACCAGAGACTTCAAGAACCACATCATTGAAGGTCGGAGAAGGAAGGCGTGACAAAGAACTCTGAATAACAGTAGCTATAGGATCATACTCTCTAGCCAACCCATTTAAAAACAGAACAACCTTCATCGATTCATTAACATGCTTTCCTATCGAGCTGAGATTATCACAAATAGCACAAAACTCTCGACAGTAAACAGTAAAGGTCTTATCTTTCATATTCAGGAGATTGAGACAACGTAATAACACATTCTCTTGCCACATAACTGCGACTAAAGCTAGACGCAAGAGCTAATCATACCTCTTGAGATGTAGGCAGGGCATGAACAAGACCAAGAACTTCTTCAAAGAGAGTTCCAAAGAGCCACGACTTGATGAGCTCATCAGTACAGATCCAAGCTTTGTATGCTAGATTGGGATTTTTGACTTAAACATTGTTAACAATGGTGACACGAGTTGCTGCAGGTGCTGGCATCTGACCACTGACGAAACCGAGCAGCTTCTGAGAGCAAGCCAGAGATTCAAACTGAGTTTTTCACAAGAGATAGTTCGTGTCACTCAGCTTGATGGTGTCAGAGCTGGCGACATGAATATCAGAAAAGGATAAGGATCGAGTCTTTCTACCATTACAACCAATAGATTTTAGGAAAGCTCTAATAGCATTAGAATAAACAAAGAAGGGTTTAAGACTGGCCTTTAGCAATATTATTTCTCAGTAGTTTTGTCACTTACACAATGCTCATATTTATATATCTAGGATAACATTCTAGACTTATTTGACTAGCTTAGTGATCTAGTGACAAGTGTAGACCATCTACTCATACTCTAATGATAAAAGGGAATCATAACGGCTTGATAGTACAAGCTCACAGCTTTCTCCAGATGGTGGTCTTGGCGTTTTTCTAGTCATCTTCCTCTGTTTCACTATTTTATCTTGTTGTTGTAGAGAAGGAGAAGCTTGTTGGACTGATGGACTTGATGGGCCTATAGTGTTTTGGTTTGAGCCCAAAACACTTTTGTTGTGACTTGGTTGTTGTAGACTCTCACAATACACACCCTTAATTTATTTCAATTGTTTGTTTGAGCTAACACAAAGTCAAAACCAAAACATCATCAAATCTGATACACCTTTTGGTTCTTTGGGTCTGAGGTGTATCAAGTGAAAACCCTAATGCTATTAACTACCAATCATTGATGGCAACAATCGGTGGTTTGGAGTGGTTCTATATCCCCAACCGATTTTCTGGTTCAGTTACAACTGTATTTGGTTCAACTTACTGTTCCTTTTTAACTATTAGTTTCGTAATTGTTTTTATTTTATTTTATGTCTCTGTATTTTGGCTTCCAAATCTGGGCTTTTGGCTTTGTAAGACATTTGCTCTCATGCTTTGAATAAAATATCTTTTAATAAAATAAAATAAAAACAATTCATCAAATCCAGTTATGAAATTTTAAGTAAAAAGACTCATATCACATATGATGTTTAGAGATATACCTAAGTTAGATTTAAGAGACGATATCAAAGGGACTGTTATTAAAGAAGTGATTTTTAAATCTATATAGAATTGTAAATTATGAAAATCAAAACAAATGTATTTTGAAATAATATGTTTTATCCTTGGATTTGAATTATTCTATTTTACACTTTCAAATACATTCAAATTCATTTAAAACATAATGTGGATTTTGAAATCCAAAAATAAATCATTAAATGAATAACATGTGATTTTAACAAATATTTGTAAATCATATAACCAATAACACATAATTTTGATAATTATTTTAAAATCAATGATTGAATAATACATGATTTTTGTTTGGATTTCCAAATCCATTAAAATCATAGAACCAATAACCCTTCTAAACTACAACATATGTTTTGAAATTCATTATTCATGTTGCATACTATACATATGAAAGTGAATACTAACCATTAAAAATAAATATATACTGTTCATCTAGGTCGTGCATCTAAAATTTCATTAAACTCACTTTGGTAATCTGGTGCTGAGTTTGCCTAAATCTGCAAGATTTTTATTTTTTTAATTTACAATAATATGAAACAAAACAGTGATTTGTATTGGAAAAAACTTTTTTGTTAAAAATATTACATATTTATGTTTTGCCATATAAACGGCTATCTGATGGCAAATGGCAATAAGTGGAATAGGAAATTTATGAATGCAATGTACTTATATATTACGAAGACTGGTATAACCGTTACAAAATGAACATCAAAAATTATAGAAGACAAAACATAATTATGGCAAAAAATGAATTACATCAAACTTTTTTTCTTGCTCTTTAGTCATATAAAATGAATTAAAAACTTTTTTTGTTAAATTTATTTTTCAAAAAAAAAAATAATAAACAGAACTCTATCATTATATTGAGTGAGCTAGGGATTGAACTTGCATTGTAATTTGCCAGCGTAAATTAAAGGCCAGGCTTCTCCACAGAAGATTCGTAAATTTTATATAAACCCGATTAATCATTTGAAGAACCCAGTCACTAGGGTATTTGTATCATATATTTACGTTTTTTTCCTACGAACAAATTAATAACAAATAATATCTACAAGCTGTTACATATTAATGATAAATATTAAATTAATAGATATTATAGGTGTAATTAGTTACTAAGTGTAGCTATATAATAACAAATAGTAACATACATAACCGTGATACACAACACTAAATGTAGCAAATTCTTAGCAAAAATTGTTTGGAAACTAGAACCAACACTTAAAAAAAAAAGTAACATTTTCTTTTATTATTTGTTTGGAGACAGACAATTACAAAAAAAAAAACTTAGACCCAAAAAAAAAATATTCGCAGATCTCTTCTCCTCTCTATCGTTGATGTCTGACCTACTCTTCTACTGTCTCCCCCGCTATGGCTGAACCACGCTCCCCCACACTCATACTCCTCGTCCACCTCCTCCGTCTCTCTTTCATTCGACCCAGCTCACCCAAACCCTACATCACCTTGCATATAAGACTAGAATTGAAAATTCATTCTCTTTGTGGTTTCAACAAGTCTAAATGAATTCAATGTGGCAACGTCTCTCATTTCGGGTAAGCCTCTTTCTCTCTTGCGCTGGTGAATTCTATTTGTGGGGTTT
Source organism: Camelina sativa (assembly GCF_030686135.1). Taxonomy (NCBI): domain Eukaryota; kingdom Viridiplantae; phylum Streptophyta; class Magnoliopsida; order Brassicales; family Brassicaceae; genus Camelina; species Camelina sativa. The sequence continues at coordinate 16,684,442 of NC_141886.1, read as the reverse complement.
TAATCTGATAGGGGGTTAATTTAGGGTTTATTAGTTTCAGGTTTGAATTTGGTGTTGCTTATTTTTTTTTTTGAATTTTGAATTTTGCTGGATTTGTGAATTTTGTTATGGGGTCTGGATTATGTTTGAACTTTTATTCTACTTAGATTCCGTTTTGTATTTTGTTTAATCGCTCACAAATTTAGTTTATAGATGACTTAATTATATGTTAGTTAGTGTATCTTTTGATTTTGTTTCTCCGTCTCGGGTGAATTAGGAATAGAGACAGCAAACTTAGGTTTAATTTTGTTCTTCTGTTTTAAGATTCTGTGTTTTGCTATTTTTTAGAGGTTGACTTTTGGTTTGATTGTCTTTTCGATTTCCTATCCCTTTTATCTTGATCTCCAATCTCATATTGAAATTGTTATCAAATCATGTGTTTCTAATAGCTGATAGCCTGATAATCTAAATTCATTGGATGTTGGAACAGAACATTCATAATTGTTCCTTGTTGCAAATGGTGTATCTGATTTTAACAAGAAGAGGTAAATTAAACATCATTTTTGGTCCTTGTTAAACTTTTCTTAAATTGGCAAGTAAGAAAAATTTGCAGGTTAGATAAAGCTTTGTAGTTTAGCTGTGCTTGTTTATTTTTAGCTGCTAAAGTTGAAGAGATGTTTGTTTCTCTCTCAGGAACCACGGGAAGAGTCTAAGCCTATCTCACATGCGTTAAGAGAAGACAGAACATCCCAGGTGCGTTTATGAGCAGCTCCACTGTCCTAAAAGCTGGAATCAATCACAAAGTTATATTAACTTTCTAGTCTCTTATTTGTAATGTCCATTTCCTCTTCTAAACACACCAGTTTGAATTTCATTAGACCTGTGAGTATTGTGAATGATGTAACCTAAACATAATAACAATATTGCTCCCCCATGTACGTGTTTTCTACAACTCTCTACTCTTTTCATGTATATATATTTTTGCTGTTGTTTCCCCATCTGTGTTGTGTAACTGTGTTCTTACAAATGTTTTTGGGTGTAGGAAGTTGCTACTTTTGGGACTGTAAGTCGTCCTTAAGTATTGTGTTGAGATTGAGTTTCTCGATAAAGTGGAGATAGTGAGTAATGATAGCTGCAAAAAAGGTAACTAACTTCTCTCAATGCGGTCTGATGTTCTTGATGTTTACTGGTTTAGTTGTTGGTCAAATTTCTAGTGATATTGTTCTTATATTAGAGGCTAAAGTTTTGAAAATTTCTGCAGGTCAAGTTCAGTTTATTTCAGTTTCCAGTGGGTGGTATTCACAGGCAACTCAAGTACACATGGTAAAGTTGGTGCCACCGCTGCCTTCTGCTGCTACAATCCTTGAGTACTTTACTGCAGAGGTTCTTGAGTTAGCTGGAAATGCTAGCAAATATCTAAAAGTCAAGAGTATAACTCCATAGTATCTGTAGTTGGCCATCAGAGGAATGTGGGAAATGGGAATGATAAGTTTAGGACATGATTTTGTGTTTTGTTTATGACTTGGTTTGATGGTTACATGGTCTCTTCTAGAGTTCATGTTTGTAATATGTTCACTTTGTATGCTTTTCTTTAATGGAAAAGAATTTGTAATTTATGATTTTTTTGTTGGATTTAGATCTTTAGAAATCTATCATTGATTATTCTTATAATAGGTATATAATTTGACAGAATAAATGTAAAAAGTTTATGAAAAGGAACTGTGTAGCTTGTTGAGAGTCTATTAGTCACCAAAATTTTGTGGCTTTTTGTATATAGTCGCTACTAATGTTTCTGACGCAAATTGTAACAAACAGTGGTAGATAAATGTAACAATTAGTAGCAACTTGCGACATATTAATTTGTATCTAATTTGTGGCAATTTACGACAATTTGTTATAAAGAGAAATTTTGTGACGAAAAAATAGTTACAATTTTTTTTTATCTCAAAACTGTAACAAATGTTATTTAGCTACAGAAAAAATGTTATACCTACACAATTTTTCGTTATTATAAAATACAATTTTACTAGTGAGTTTGTCAATGAATTTGACTTTCTCTGTCATATATAACTTGTCTGCCAAACCTTCGTGTAAATTTTTTAAACGTTCTCTATTCTATATTAGATATAAAATTAAAAATCTACAAAAATTTAAAAAAAAAAAAAAAAAAAAAAAAAAAAAAAAACATCTAAAATCAACTTTCTTTTTCTACCAAATATAATAAAAAGGAAGTGCGGAACCCAGAAAATTAATATTTTCGAATATTCTTTATGAATTTATTATATTACCTTGTATCTCAAATAACATATTACAATAGGAAAGATCAGGAATATAAATGTCTGATTTTTGTTGTGAACGAAGCATTAAAACTAAACAATAAATCAGAAATTGAAGCAAACAAATATAACAAACAGCAAGATCCAAAACAAAATTAAATAAAACTCTCGTGATGGTGGTCAGAATATAGTAATTGTAAGTATGTAAGGAAAAAAGGGAACTACAAAAAATCCGAAACCTTGAATATATATATCAGCTGGATTGGTTGGTATTTGAGATAATTTGGACACTTTTTGAATGCTGGGAGCCAGAATATATATTGTTTTTCAACAATATAGTGTGAAAGCAAACTGGGTTGGTGGCTATTTTTAACTATAAAGATATAAGACTGGACAAGGTAGAAGACATATGCTATTTAGACAGGAACTAGCTAAGAGATCCAATGACGCTAGGAAAGGCACCATTCTTCGTCATTTTCATCGTAGTGTTGCTTCTTTTGTCTCACGGACAGTTAGAAGCAACAACGACCAAACAACCAGAGCATCGGAAGCTCAGTAAGTCGAAACAGTTTATTAACACTTTTGTTTTTCATAACTCTTGCTAGATCAGAACAAATAACATCCACTTAGAATGTTAAGGAAATTTCAGGTTTAATTAGTAAGATCATTTAATCGCATGTGAAGAGGCCTAATTATTTTCTTTTTATCAAAAGATCCTTAACTCTTTTGTGATATGTTTTTCTTTCTCTAAATTATAAATTAGGGAATACAAAAGGAGAGCGAAATAGGAAGAATGAACTTGTTGTCCAATGGTTGTTTCGGAGGTGAAAGTGGGCTTCTTATCTCTCTGGGTTCTAGTCGGAGAGGAGTGAAGATTCGTAAGTCATCATGTCATCGGCAATGGATAAAGCGATGGCGGCGATGTCTCTGGAGGAAGATGATTTACCGTTTGATATGCCTGATTTACTGCAGTTTAGTTCTGGTGAGCAGAACGTTTTGAGTTTGATTGTTCGTCTACTGAACCCAAAGTGTCAGAGTATGTCGAGTTTGAACTTCAATATGCCAAGGAAGTGGCAAAAGATAGGAAAAGTTAGAGGGGTGGTTCTCTCCAAGGAGAGATTTCAGTTCATCTTCAGGTATGAACACGACTTGATAGAGGTCTTGGAAAAAGGTTTCCAGACTTATGACCAATGGGGTTTGGTGATGGAAAGATGGTCGGAATCTCCTCCCCCTGACTCACTGCAATTCGTGACCCTCTAGGTACAGATAAAGAATATCCCAATTAACTACTATACTAAGGAGGCTATCACCTTGCTTGGTGAATTGGTGGGACAGGTTCTTGAGGTGGTGTTCGATCTCACCCTGTCACAGAACAAGGATTTTGTTCGGGTTAAGGTGAGATTTGATGTTTCAAAGCCGCTTAGGAGATCTAAGGTGGTTAATCTTCCTAACGGATCCTCTACTTCAGTGAACTTCTACTATGAGAGGGTCCAAAAGCGTTGCTTCAAATGCCAATGACTCACTCATATAGATGAAGATTGCCCAATGGTTCTCAAATTAAGGGATGGGCAACTCCTTGATAAAAAGATGGGGCGTAAGGTGGAAAAGGCTAAACCAGAGTTGGTTATAAAAGAAGGTGACCCTCTCTTTGGTGTACTGAGAGAAGATCAGGTTGGCATTCATCCTCTGCTAGGAAGACCTCGTATTGCTCCAGATGTCTTGGAAGGAATGAGACAGTACCTGAGATTAGCTAAGGAAGAGGATAAGGAGCTTAAAATAGAGAAGGTTAGAAATTCGGTAGCAGAACTAAAAAAAGATCCATTGGCACAAAAAACAATACTAAGATTGGAGCCAGTGCCTATTATTTCTTTGGATTATTCTAGAGGGAAAGGTCCGGTTTTCGGCTTTGATACTGATGAAGTGGCTTCTCCGGTTCTTGGTGTTTCTGAGAAGTTAATGGCAGAAGCTATAAACTCAGAAAGAAGCAGATTGGCTCTTGGAGATGGTGTTGACTATGCCCTTTCTTCTTCGAATTTCCAGTCTTTTCCAACGGCTTATGTAGTTGGCTTCAATGAAGCTAGCTCTTCCGGGACAAAGACTGCGAAAGGGAAGGGTAGAAAAAGACCGTATGTAAGTCGTAGAAAGCCGAAGCCTAAAGTTGTTGGTGAAGGTACAGGAGAGATAGGCCTCAAGCAAGGTTTATCAGAAGGTGCTCAGGTTAAAAGGAAAGCTCAAAGTAGTGCAGATGATCAAAAAGTTGCAAGGCGCAAAAAACAAGAGGTGGTCCCAAATGAGGGACCGTCCAGTATCTAATGAGCATATTGAGTTGGAACTGTCAAGGTTTGGGGCGGCCTCAAGAATTGACAGTTCAGCGTCTCATGGAAATGCGTAAAAAACATTTCCCTGGGATATTGTTTCTCATGGAAACTATGAACATAAGGAATGCGATTGTTGATATTCAGGTTTGGCTAGGATATGATCGTGTTTATACGGTAGAACCAGTGGGTAGATGTGGTGGCTTGGCAGTTTTTTGGAAAAAAAGCATCACTTTGGAGTTTCTGTCTGTGGATTAGAACTTAGTTGATCTTGGTGTAGTTTTTGGAAACAAAAGCTTTTTTGTATCTTGTATATATGGGAATCCAAGAAGTGAGCTTTGGCATTTGGTATGGGAGAAAATAACTAGAATCGGCATCCAAAGAAAAGATATTTGGGGTATGTTAGGTGATTTCAACGAGATCCTTCACAATGGAGAAAAGTTGGGTGGTCCTCCAAGGAATGAAAGCTCGTTCAGTGATTTTGGTAATATGCTAAAGGCATGTGGTATGATTGAACACCCATGCTCGGGTAACAGTTTCACATGGGGAAGAAAAAGGGGTGATCTTTGGATTCAGTGTAAGTTGGACAAATTCTTTGGGAATAAAGCTTGGTTTGAAGCCTTTCCAGTAGCAAACCAACGGTTTTTGGAAAACGAATCATAGACCGGTTCTTCTAAATCTGTTTTCTTCTCAAGAATCTTATAAAGGCTCTTTTAGATTCGACAAAAGAATGCTTAATCAGCATTTGGTTTTGGAAACGGTTCATCAAGCGTGGGAAGCCTCAAGCTCCCTTTTTGGGCAGTCAATTTCAAAGCGTCTTAGAAGGTGTAGAGGAGCTTTAAGCAAATGGAAAAGAGCAAATGAGACCAATGCCAAAGAAAAGATCAATCGTATCAAGAAGGAAATAGAATTTGAACATGCGTCCATTCTTCCCTCCTTACCTAGAATGGCTTATCTCCAGAGACAAATGGTGATGTCCCATAAAGAGGAAGAAAGCTTCTGGCTTCAAAAAAGTAGAAAGAAATGGCATAACTCCGGGGATAAGAATACCAAATTCTTCCATGCATTAATTAAAGCAGATCAAGCAAAAAATGGGTTGGATGCGTTAATGGATGAAGATGGTATTATTCATCAAGCAGAAGCTTCAAAAGGAGAGATAGCAGCTTCTTATTTTTGGAATCTCTTTACCTCATCGTACCCAACAGATCCTTCTGGTCTCTTCGAAGGTTTCTCTCCAAGAGTGACTGGACCGATGAATGACCTGCTAATGGCCAAGGTTTCAAAAGAAGAAGTGAAAGAAGTAGTCTTCTTTATTAAACCTTCGAGTGCTCCAGGAGCTGAGGGGATGACAGGTCTATTCTTCCAGCAATATTGGCATATAGTAGGCGAGCAACTTACCCTTGAAGTACTGAGATTCTTTGACGAAGGAGAGTTTCAAGAAGAATGGAATTTCACTCAGTTAAATCTGATCCCTAAGAAGCTTGGTTCAGTTTTAATGTCCAATTTGAGGCCTATCAGTTTATGCTCGGTGATATATGGCGAAGCAACCGGTCAAACCATTAACCTAGAGAAGTCGTCGGTAACTTTTGGTTCCAAAGTGGAGGAAGGGTTAAAGGGTCGTTTAAAAGTCATTCTAGGTATTGACAATGAAGGGGGAACTGGCACTTATTTAGGTCTACCTGAATGTTTCAGCGGCTCAAAGTCTGAAATGTTAGAATACATCAATGTGCGTCTCAGAAACAGGCTTTCTGGTTGGTTTGCTAAATCACTCTCTATGGGAGGAAAATAGATCCTTCTCAAAACGGTTGCAATGGCAATACCAGTTTTTGCAATATCTTGTTTCAAGCTGCCAAAAGCTACGTGTGATTCATTATCGAGTGCAATGGCCTCTTTCTGGTGGAACGCAGTCGAGATCATAGGAAAATACACTGGATTTCCTGGGATAGATTGTGCCTGGCAAAAAACCAAGGAGGTTTAGGGTTCAAGGATATCGAGCTTTTCAATCAGGCTTTACTGGCAAAGCAAGCTTGGAGGCTACTACAAGCTCCAGAGTCTTTGTTCTCTAGATTTATGCGGAGTCGGTATTTTGTGGAAACACCCTTTCTTTCGTCCGTCTGTGGTAGGAGACCTTTGTATGCATGGAAGAGAGTTGCTGCAAAGAGGTTTAAAACAAAGAGTTGGCAATGGCGAGTCGCTGAAAGTTTGGACCTCTCCTTGGCTGGAAGATGGTGCGATGAGAGCTCCACTTCTGAAAAATATTATAGTGGATTTGGAACTGTCAGTAAATGAGCTAATAGATCCAGAAACAAGGGACTGGTGTCCGGAGTCTTAAGAAGAAAACTTCTTCCCAAGAGATGTGGACCTGATCAAAAAATGAAAACCGGTTTTCTCTTCCACCGATTTAATGTCCTGGAAATTCAATAAAAGTGTAGATTACAGTGTAAGGTCCGGTTATTGGCTAGCTTGTCAATCAGAAAGGGAAGATGTAATCACCCTGGCAACTATGTTACCAACGGTAAACGGGATAAAAGATGAGGTTTGGAAACTGTTTGCTCCAACAAAGATCAAGCTATTCATCTGGAAGGCAGCCAGTGGTGCTCTAGCAGTGGCAAAAATATTAAACTCCAGGGGTGTAAAGATAGACATCAGATGTGCTACTTGTGGGATGGAAGGTGAATCTATCAATCACTTGCTTTTTGATTGTTCATTCGCTAGGCAGGTCTGGGCGGTTGCAGGGGTTCCCTTACCTGAAAATGGGTTTGATAAATCCTCAATTTATCAGAATCTCCACCTTGTTTTGTCCTTGGGGAAGGTTTCAACGATCCCTATTCAAATCAGAAGATCCATCCCTTGGATTATGTGGTCTTTGTGGAAAAATAGGAATAATTTGGTCTTTGAAGGAAGGGTCATTCTTATTTTGGATATTGTGAGTAAGATTAGAAATTATACAGACGATTGGTTTCAAGCACAATGAAGGACATCACCGGCAATGGAGACCACCAAGCAAGCCGTGGTTAAAATGCAATGTTGCGCCCTCTTGGGATAAAGATAAAGCTATTTGTGGGGCGTGTTGGGTTCTCAGAAATTCTGTAGGTACGGTTGTACTTCATAGCAGAATGTCTCTTGTGAATATAGCTTCTAAGGAGGATTCGGTGATGCAAACTAGTCTTTGGGCAATGGAGAGCATGAAAAGCTTACATATACCTAGAGTGGTTTTTGCTTTGGAGGCTTCGGAGTTGGTGGGTGCTATTAACAGACCCTCAGCTTGGCCTAATTTTAAACTACAGTTGGAACAACTCTTGCTAGCCTTGTCTTACATACCGGATTGGAGAGCAGTAGTAGAACAAAGAAAAGCTAATCTGGGAGCTTTCCTGATAGCTAAAAGTGTCACAAGGGATGAACGTCCACAATCATATGTATCTCAAGGCTACCCCTCCTGGTTACAAGGATTTTTTGTTTCTGACCAAAGCTATATTTAGTTGCTTTGGTTATTTGTTTATGATTGTTTTGGTTCCCTTTTGTATTGTGTCAAACTCATCAGTATAATATAATGGAATCATTCAGACGAAAAAAAAAAAAAAACTTGTTGTCCAATTAAAAGCGAGAGTGAGGCGAAGCAAGTCAAGAAGGGGGGCCCCAAAAGAAGGAACCATATAAGAAGCCATCTTGCAAGCCCCCAACTCATCCAGCATAAGACATCATTAGACTATTATATTGTCTCCTTTTTCTTTAGAATGTGTACTTAGTAAAACAACCAAACGTATGTATACCACGAAATTTCAACCCGAAGAATAAACGCTTATTTTTTTTATTCCTTCTGAAATATCTATGCAAGGGTCTATTCTTATGTTTAAATTCATAATACATAGGAATCACAAGTATGATCTGAGATCACAAAGTAATTAAACAATTTGGAGAAAACCTAGCTAGATCTATGAGTTGGAAAACTACTCGCCAAATATATCGTCCTTAAAAGAGTTTGTTTGCTCCTCCGTTTACATCATCTAAAACGACTGATCATATTTTTCTTTGATCTCACCAACGGTTCCTCCTCTTCTTTCCTCATATGATTTCAATCTCCCTCTCTTTGTATTGGTCTAGGAGGCACGAAAGTGAAGAGGAGGGAGACCTAATTTTGAACTATTGAGATTTAAGGTTTAGACTTTAGACTATTGGGCCTAAACTAGCCAAAAGAAACCAGACCGGTTTAAGAGGTTTGTACCAAGATGTTACAATTCCCCGAAGGCATGTAATCGCAGTATTCTAGAGCTCCAGGTGAAAAATTTTAAACATGGTTCTTATATTTGAAAAATTGGTCAAGGTCAAAGCTATTCTTTTTTTTTTATTGGTAGAGGGTCAAAGCTTTTCTTTGGCCTGGTGAATATTCGATCAAAGACAGTTTAGTAGCCTATATAACACCTGTCCCGCCGACAAGGCATTTTTTAAATGGTCTCGCCAAAAAGCTTATTTCTTTTCAAAAAATTCTTTAACTATAAAACTTATTCCACTTCTCATAAAGTTTTTTAATTTGAGGAAAAATATAAAAGAGTGAACACATGATGACATTCTAATTACATTCCACAATGAGACTCCACATTCTTGATTGATATATCATGATTTTTAAATATTTTTAGCGATGATATAAATCTTATTTATAGAGTTTTTTTTGGTATTTTTAGAATCTTTTGAATCTTTATAAGATTTAGCATGGATGGGAGCATAATAAAGCTAAATATAAGGATTTGGAGTATAATCAAGCATTGAGGCTGAGCTACGCAGTTGGGAGATCAGTTCAAGAGAAAGCATTGATCGATGCTTCATATGTGTCGATCGATGCAGTGTTCACAAGACAAATCGGAAGTTTTCCCACAAATTTTGAAGATTTACAAAACTGCCCCAAAGTTTCCATATTTGCATCATTAGCCCTTGGATGTGTTTTAGGAATATAAATAGGATTTTAATGGTCATTGTTTAGACCTAAGCTTTATTTTTCCCTGTAAGCTTTGAGAGATTTAGAGAGTTTTTGGAGAGAAGAATCAAGACTCCTTCCAGAGAAGATTCGGAACTCTTTTTCTACTTCTTTTAATCTTTTAATGCAATTTATTCAGAATATGATTTGTGTTTCATTGATCATGTCTGAGTAGTTTGCTTGTTAGGTTTAGGGTTTTTCTTAAGATTTTTATGGTTTATTAGATCTGCTATTTTTAGGATTCATTATCTTGTGTGATCTTCATCTTAGGTTGTTCCTCATATTAATTCCTGATTGATCACCTAGAATTAATACCTTAGGAAAATAAATTGATATGAGAGTATAATTGATTTTCTTGATAAAACCTTTTGATGAGCAAAATTATTTCCTGCAAAAAGATTTGATTTAATAAATTTGTGAACAATCTAAACTTGATTTTAAAGCTGATTTTTAACCTTGAATTTTACAAAGAGATTTGGATTTTCTGGTTTTAAATTTAGATAACATTTGTAGTGAGAACTGACTTATTTTACAAAAGAGTTTAGAGTTCTAGATCAGATTTAAACCGTCTTGAATCCTATTAATTTATTGATTTAATAATCTGTAATTTCCTAAGAAATTTCGTATGCCTAGCTCTTTGATCTTTTGAATTTACAACACTTTTTAATTCTGTTTCTGCATTGTTTTTAATTTAATATTTTAATTTAGCATAATTAAAAGATTAATAAGTCTATTGTGTCATCTAGAGTCTCTGTGGATTCGACCATAGAGTATTACAACTGCAAGGCTGTTAGTACCATTAGGGTATTACAATTTGAGCTTATCATTGATATACATCCAACAAGCATAACGGTTTCACATAATATTCAACCTAGTATATAATCATAATTTTACTTCAATCATATCTAAACACCACATACTCACATATACACACATTCATCAACTATGCTAAACCGAAATCTCATCAACTTAGAATGGCACGAAACCAATCTCACGCTCGTCCAATCACATGACACGAAACAAATCTCATGTTCGTCCAATCACCAAGCACAAAACCAATCTCAGGTTTGGCCATCACGAGTCACGAAATAAATCTCATGTTTGCGCCCTCATCACATAATCTCATTTTATATCTATCATTCAACAATTATCATGTTACACATCGACTCATTCTATCTTGAGTCATATCATCATGCCATGTCATCAAACATTATAATCATCATATCATCATAGCACGCATTATCAAACAATAGACATATCCAATTACATAGTTTCTAAGCCTATACAAGCAATTCATGAAAAACATGCTTAGAAAATAACCATTGTGTTTCCGCGATTACCACTCTCACCTTTGCCACTTAAATGTTGAAACTCAATTCTACTTTTTAATGTTAGATCCAAGATTCATGAACACTCCTACAAAGCTGCAGCTCCATCCAACCTCGTTTGCCAACCAAACATTACAATGTCACCATTTATTCTATACAAATGAGCCTCATAAACACACGGATAAAACCACAACTAACCGTTACAATCACAATCCCACCGTTGAATCAGTAGTTAGTAGTACCATGAAGAACTCCACAGAGTTTCAGACCGATCAGACATTGTTATGACCTCCAAACGTCGCCTTGAAGAACCTATCTCGAAACAGTCTCTTAGGTTTCCGAGTTTACAGACTTTGCAGTTACTTGTTCAGAAAGCAACGCCCATAACTCCTCGGATGTAATTCCGATTAAGGTTCCGTCAACTTCTGCGGATTCTTCACTGCATCAGCTTTCCAGAGACGCCTTACTCGTGATCTAAATCCTTCTGGTTCTACGGGAATCATCCCCACAAAACATGAACTCGGATCTGCCTCCTTAATTAATCTTTCTCCATTCTTTTTATTTTCTTCCTCCACCTCTGTTTACTCCGGTTTTGCTCCTCCACCACCATCGAGGCATCAAAGCTTGCCACAGTCACAATAACAATTATTAGATCCGCCACCTTCGTGACGTTCCTTCTCTCTCTTCTCCTCACGGCTTTCTCTCTCCCTCTCCCTTGGCGGCTTAGGTTAGGATTTAATATTTTCTAAACGAAGAGGGAGATGTTTACACTTATATACATATATATGGCCACACTCGACCAACTTTTGTCGATTTTGAGACTTTTCTCCAATTGGTCCGTTAATGGACTGGAATTCAAAGTGACCCACACATATAGATTTTGGGGATGTTACAGCCTACGTGTGGGAGTCACTTGGAAATAAGGAACCATTAGAGTAGTGACTCTTTTTTCTTGTAATATGTTTATGTAGTTTGGATCAGTATACACCAAACACCCATAGGTAGCTTCTTCTCTTTTGCATAGATATATGTTTTACTTTGTAGGCTCTGCTATTTTGATGAATATTTATATCTTGTGGCAGTACCCCATCTCTGCCAAGAAGTAGATCAACTGACAAGGGTGATTATATTTTTCTGCAAATATTTTGAGTGACAGAGAGACTAAGAGAGACTGTTTAACTTTATTCCGTAATAATTCCAGTGTCGTATTATGCCAACAAAAATAATAAATAATAATTAAGGGCTAACAAACTCATCAGATAGATATTATCAAAATGTAAAGAGTTACAGACTGGGAAGCAAATCCTGCATTTTAAATTTTCCAAACCATCATCAAAACTTAAAGGTTTGAGGGCCATGGAGAGGTGACTATATATATCCTAATAGGACGCAATTTCTTCAAGTTCATATATAACGGTTGATACCAAATTTATTTTTCCATATGTACTAGAAATCATGTTTTGTGAATTCGAAAAACACGTTAACTATTTGGTGTTCATCGTTCTTTCTTCGATTGTGGAGGATTGCGTAAGCAATTTGCATGCGATGTTCGAATAGTTTGTAATAACGACCATCTTAATATATTTTGTTTTAAGTCGCAAGCTGGACAGATGTTCCATAACTGGTTTGAAATTACTTTGAGAAACAATGACATTAAAAAAAAAACAAAGAAAAAACGTAAATAGACTTTCCTTTTTTCTTCAGTAGATAGATTCTTCTAAGATCACTTAACCCTTAGTAATTATTTAAACATCGAAGACAAAAAAAAATGAACAACCTCGTACTGTTCTTCAATTCTATCCATAATTTTTTTTGTTAAGTAGTGGATGTAGTATGTGGACATGCAGCTTTAAGGTACTGCTCGTCTCTTCTCCTTCGTTTATTGGACGGGCTTTGCTACGGACCTTGACCTCTACGTGAATTTGAAGGTGATGCGCCAATTCGTGACATAACCGGGGAACGGAACGACTCGCCTTGTCCCCTGATCACTAGAAGAAGAAAAAGAAGAACCCAAAATAGAATAAGAGCAACATGTGGAGTCATTGAAACCATTAAGATTAAATTGCCTTCACAACATACATCAACTAATGATATTTATATTGAAGGCTGAGAGACAAGAAAGACAGAAACTGAAGACTTTATAAAGAGTTTGTATATCTTGACACTTCTTGGATTGTCTCGGCTTGGCTACTTGTACTGGGCTAACATTCACTACAAGAAAGACACTACTTGACTACTTGGCTACTTGGCAATTGTCAACACAAAAGAAAAAAAAAAAAAAAAAAACTACTTGGCTGCTTGTATTGGGCTAACAAGGTCTATAACAGAGACATTATGTAACCTTTCATCTGTTTTCTTTTGTTTCCACCAACATTATGTAACCTACGAAGATATATAACGAAGTCTTAACATACTTAACATCACCACACAAAAAAAAAGGAACTCGTAGCATATTAAATATTAACCATGGTTGTACTGGCTAGCTCGAAAAGTGTGTTCCCTTTTATTTAATATATTCTTGCTAATAAATTACCTTTAGTCTTCGGTAGATCTTCTATATAATTTGATCCGATCAACCCATCCCACAGCACAGATTAGTGAAACCATGATTAAGGCAGGCAAATTTAGGTGACATTTTCTAAATTAAACATTTTCTAGTACTTTTTTATAAGAGCAATATTGGTTGGGTTTTTTTTTTATCAATGTTTGTGTGTCGAAATGCTAATTTTGACTATATAACCTCATTTTATATCATCGAAAACCACACTCATTATTATGCAAATAACCCATTTAAGTTTACGACCCATTAATCCATCCATTTAAACCTATAATTTAATATTGACCCATTTAAACAAATTTAGATCATATATACAGTATTGTGATTTTTAATCAAATAAGAATACCATTTCCTCCTCCTCCTCCCCCCCCCCCCCCCCACCCAAATCGTATTTTCTCAAAAATTACGGAATCCCATTTTCTTGCTCAACCGGTGGAATCGTTTTTTTCCACCAAACAATCAACTGCATTTTCCAAGCCAAAAATATTTTAACACCAAAAACCCCGTAAATTTGTGTTTTCCCAGAATTCTCCTTAATGTCGAACTGGCGTAATCGCATCGTCTATGGAGAACCACCTTATATAAGCCATAACATTAGCAAATCCCATGTAGACCTTGTTGACAAGTTGACTTCACAACCTATTTATAAAGTAAACGTACATAATAGAGACCTCTGGATGTTTTAGTCCGACCCATGTCTATTCATGTAATGCCCAAGTAAAAAAGTTGAACATATTTTTTTTGTGCCTGTTCGATCCTCCTACTAATATAAAATTTAGATACCTAATGTTTTGCAATATCTTTTGTGAATAATGATCGTTCGTTCCATTTCTCTTGATGTCAAATCTTAGATAGTCAGTCCCTTTGAGCCAGCAACCTTTCTTGCATCGGGGGAAAGTTGAAGACAAGAAAAATATGAAATATTTAACGTACAAAATAGACAAAAACATGGTAACATCGAACGTGAGACTTTGTTAGAATTTAGCAAACAGAGATAAGCTACTAGGTGATAACTGAGTACTACCTCTATTTATCTTGGTCTTAGAATCTATTGGTGTCCCGTCAAAGTTTTTGTTAAAAAATAATAAATAAATACAAGTTTGAATAATCCATTCTGAAGAAATATCATGGAACATTGCATTTTTGTTCATGTCATAAGAATTCCATAAATTAGACTGCATGCATCTTATTTAGAGGCCCTTAAAGCTTAAAGTATCGAGTAACATCCTTGCATTTTTTCTTGCTCAGAAATCTTTAGCCACTCAAGAAACTCCACGAAAAATATGAGGAATCCCTAAAGCAATGCCTCAACTATCTCATGCCCTCTCGTAAACTGGTGGAGCTATAGAAAGCGCAATGTACATAATAAAGGAGTATCACTTAAAATAAATGGTCACCAAACAAATGAAACCAAAGGGAGCAACAGTTTTTGTTTCTTTATAATCTAACATCGCTCAAGTCTATGACATGCATAAGTATAATCCACCAACCGGAGATTGTAGCGCGCCCCACCCATGGTCGATATGACGTGTTAATATAATTACCTATTGGAAAGTATCGCATTAGCCTTCAGTTTCTACTAGTATTGATAATCGAATTAACAAGTGAAAATTGTCATCTTCAGTGAGTTCTCTTATGTGTCTCTTGTCTATATTTCTCCTTTTTATGTCTCTTACCGACCTAGAACCTGGGCAGATATAACCTGTGAGATTCTTATCTCGTTTATGTATGGAATGTGCTTGTGGCTAGTGAATGCTATTTGATATATTCGGTCATCTTTGTAGAAGAAATTGTTTTCAAGTGTTATGGTTTGATTTTTTTTCTGTTGTTGAGATATATTGTGTTTTGGTTGATATTTCAGCAAAACGACCACATTGAACTTTGATGCTTCTCATCCTTTTGTGGTTCTAGAATCAACTGCGTCTGCAGCACATTCTCCTCCTGGTCTGTTCGTAGATCCCTAAATGTGAGTTGGACTTTTCTGTGGGTTTTTTGGGTTGTTGTAATTTTTGTAGGAGTAGATAATGAGAGTTCCTTATGGAGTAAACAAGGAGTATTTTAAGCACTCTTTGTTTCATGTTTTCTGCACTCGGTTCACTACATCAGCTGTCTCTGCTTGTGCTTTACTGGTAACTAGCAAAAACAGACCCCATCTTTGTGTTTTGTTTTCTTACTGATACTGATTGCCAAAGTTGTTAAGAACTCTTTTTGGGTCTTCTAATTTGTAGGCAAGCAAGAAAGTTTTGAATTCTGTAGCTCCGGTTTATAAATATTGCCTTATATCAGTGAATAATATTTTAACCACAACATGCCAATACGAGGTAGGATTTTATCTTTCACCTCCACCTTTTAGTTTATGAACTTTTTATTTCTATTTTGGGTATGTGAATCCGTGTAACTAGTTACACTGATCATATACTGAGATTTTGCTTTCTGATTCTAAAAGTAGGAATCTCAATACTTTGAATCATGATTGTGTATTTGGTAATTGGCTAGTGTAACAGGCTTGATGGCTTTACAAGCACACTCCAAGAGAAACTTTTTAAGGGATATAATATGGAGATACATAAACAAATATTCTACACAACACTTTGTTCTTGTGTTCTGAGTTTCGCTGATGAGAATCTTACTTGTCTCTGCAATCTTTTTCTGTTAGTCGTTTTCCCACAAGAAAATTCTATAGGAATAAGAATTTTTTCCTCTTTCTTTCTCTTTTTTTTTGCTTTGTTTTGGTTATATATGACAATTGATTCAAGCTTTTAGCTGATGATTATTAGGCTAAAGTTGGCTTATATGTTAGGGCCTGTAACATGTAATTAGTTGCTTCCTTTGTTTTTGAACGTGTTTCTTGTAGTCAGAATTCTTGTGTATAGACCCTCAAAAAGGTCAAAATCTAGTCAGTCATTCTTTATTCTTATCATTCTGTGAATCTTGTCTTTAATGTAGGGCTCATATTGCTATGTGCTTATAGTGTTAATGGCATATTGTGGCTTCTCACGGTTCTTTTGTTTCATATGAGCAGATGCATATGGAGAGGATTACATGGAACATGCCTTTTTCATATATTCAAAGTGAACTAGTGGCTGTTCATTAGATTGTTTCAAGGCAAAGTGAGGAGCTAAAAGAGTTGTTTCGCTACGAGTTAAAAAGGCTTGGGTGGGTAATGTTAGTTTTATTAAGGGTACAGTTAAAGTTTGTGTCTGTTCCTTGTAATGTTAGTTTTATTTTGTCTAAGACTTGGTGGCGCTTATGTAAACTTATTTTGGTTAATGTAATATTAAAGTTATTTATGTTGATTCTTTTATGAAATATAAAAATATGAATCTAATTAAATAAATTTTGAAAAAAAAATACCACGACATTATATAAAATAGAACTAATTTTGTGTTAGGGTACAAGCACCTAACATAGCATATAAAATGAATTACATGATAACAAAGCATTTCGGTACTGCTATAGTAGAAGATTCTACCATAGCATACATATCTGGCGCTATCGTATGTGTGGTACCTACAATAACAATGGTCTAACATAACGTTTGTAAAAAAACTATGAATTGCATATTATAATATTTCTCTACTGCTATCAATGTAGATATTTGTTGTAGTGCATCAAGTTTATCAAATAGGGTTTTTATGTTTTGTATTACATATTCCCCCGTTCTTATTACTTGTATGTTTTGGAACTTTTTTAATATACCTAACAATTGTTATTTATACCTAAGTAAATTTTTATATATCATGTCATTAACCTAATTCATTCAATAAGATAGTACCTCCATCCAATCATGCCATTTTATCCGTATTCAAACGTAAGATATAAGATTCAGTTTAGTTTAGTAAACTCTTTTTTCTTTTTTTTTGTTAAAGTAACTCTATTTGTATAATACAAACAAAAGGTTCAGGGGAGATGTGACATATATATATAAAAATCTTTCTTGCAAATCAGATTCCCAGGCCAACTTGTCTTCAACAACACTTCTCTTTTCGAATGTTCAGAATTTAATGTCCCGTCTCTAGTATATAGTCTTTCTCTCCCATCTGTCGGACCAAAATATGAAGTGTCGCCGAATTTCTCCAATTCTTTCTAATACAGAAGCTGTGGTATTGGTTTTGGTCTATAGGTCTTGGTCAATTCAAAGCTCTCAAAAATGTTAAATTCTGACAAGATAAACGGATAAGCGTCTCAATCGTTTAGTTGTTTAGTGGCCGTCTAGGTGCCATTTAGCTTAGATATACATATGAATTAAGTGAAAAAAAAACAATTAACTATCACCCGATTCAATTTAAAACCTCTAACTACAAATTAATGAAATTAACCCTCTATCTACAGTGATGTCAATGAAACTGCCGCATTTTATGGTTTGATGGCATCTATTTTCATATTTCTCTCTTTTTTCTTAGTTTTAGATATTTTTCAATAAGATATATATGAGATCCTATATTTATAACAACAAAGAATTGAATGGGCAACAAGTTGTAGAACGAAAGGAGCAGATGGCCTACTATGGCCTAGGGAAAAACAGAATGACAAAAAAAGAGTTTAAAACTTTTCAAAAACCAGATGCATATATTGTAAACAAGGTTTTTTTTGGTCAAATAAATTTAACATTCATTCGAAAAAGAAAAAAGTTTAAAAATTGAAGGAAAAAAAGGGAGATAATTGAGGAGGCATTTAAGCACTTCCAACTCTTTCGACTGGGTTAGGGAGAAGTAATCGAACCAGTTTATCATCAATTAAAAATTATATGCACAACACTATTTTGATTATAAGATTTATGAAGTGTTATGTAACCATGTACGCTTGAATGTGGGTTCGCCCTTGAAAGGGGCATGCCATGCGGACCTCCCAATGAGAAGATACTCAAAACATTAGTATCAATGGTGTGTAGAAGGAAAACTAGTTTTGCCACTCTAGAGTGCACATGTAGCTCCGGTAGAAGGGCAACAAGTGTACACCTTAACACTCTATCTAAATCCATAAAAATTGTTTACTCTAAATATTATTTAATTGGGAAATAAAACCCTTATTTCATTATAATAAACAATATACTTAGACATTTAAAGTATTTTAATTTAGAACTCCTGCATACTTCCTTACGTGTTTGCAAAATATATGTTTTTTTCTTACGAAATTTTTGTTAAGTTGACGTCAGAGAAGGAATGTTCCTACCGTGCTCCAAACGAATTCTAGTGCCGATTAATCTACTCTGCAATAGTCAACTTTTCGCTAACTATAAAGACTTGAATAGCTTTGACCAAAATATTGCATGAAATCTTTTATATGAAAAATTTTAATAAATTTTGCTGACAATATATACCACCAAACTACAATTTTAAACTATAAAATCTAACTAAAGAAATTGAACTAAATGTGTTTTCAGTTTGATTCTCTTATAATGAATGAATAAATACATGGAAGTGATTTTAGGTACACATTACAAGTAGAAGTAGAACTAAGAAAAACACACACACGCACACAATTTGTGATGATCTAAATGGTCAACGAAAAAATCTTACAAATTTTCGAGCATATTAAACCAGCTGTCAAACATAAAATATCATATATAACCAATAGTCAACCAAAATGGTAAGGACCCACTAACAAAAGTACTCCAGACGTTCGTTACATTCTCCACTATTAATATCTTTGTGGACATAACATTAGACAATTGGTTTGACAGGACTGACCGAATGATGGTGAAAAACTAAAAATAATTGACCAATTGTTTTCTTTGTTGGTTACTGACATAGTGACATGTTATATTCATAGTACTGCCACATGCCAGTGACCAAGTCCCAAGAGGTGGAACACGTGCACCAATGGAGTTACAATCAATCTTTTCTTTATGGCAATATTCTTTTATCTATCTTTTCCAACAAAACCATGCCACCTCTCCTTTGTTTTCTTTTCTTTTCTTGAAAAGACTCCTATTGCTTTTTATCTCTAAATAACTTTGCTTTATAAAACTCTTGCTATGACACTTTCAGTTTATTTTGGGACGCAAAGTTTTTCACCTCTTGCTATTTTTGTTTTAGATAAACATGGATGTTTACGAGCATAAGATTCTTGTAACCATCTTGTATGGCTGCCGTTTTCTCAAATTTGATGACCAATTGTAAGTCATTTTATTGTCATTTAAAATCGTACTTTTTCGGTATCAAAATAAAAGCTGTATTGGTTTGAAATGCACACCAGCTACTAAAATTAATAAAGGCGTAACATTTTTATTTAGTAGTTTGATTAGTATTAATGAATTCAATGGGTAAATGAGAAAGAAAGAAAAAAAACAGATTTTGCATAAAGAAATACAAAACATCAATTTCTTAAACCAAAAAAAAAAAATATAATATTAAAATTAACATCACTTATTACAATGATATAAAGATAATAGTGTAACTCTTTTGTTTTTGTCAAAGATGTTATACTGATGATTATTTGTTCATTTTACAGAACCAAATAAGTTGGTAAGCAGCTTTCTGGTATTGATAAATATGGGATTAGAAAACACTTAGCGATTAAATGGTAAGCATTATAAATTAGTAGAATAGAGGATGAGTGGTATGGAGATGATCAGCTGAATAGAGACTTCAGATGAATAAATGTGTTCCACGTAATTTTATTCCTTTACGTACTTGTACGTATACGACCATTAGAATTCTTAGATGTAATGCATCACGGACAATATTAAGAACTAGCCATAGTGCTTTCTTTGTGTACGACTGACAAGAGCCAAACAGACCAGCAAGTCTCCTAGGCAAAGATGGTTCATATGTAGCAAAGGGTTGTCCTTCGATTTATAATTTTTTTACCATCCAATATCATTAAATATATATATATATATACCAAATTACTAATTAAACAGAATATGTTAGTGAAAGAAAATTAACGGGTTTGAGACGACTTAAAGGTTTGGAAGGTGGTGTTGTGCTATGATTGTAGATAAATATAAATGTTCAGGTTGCTTTACAAATTTTCTGTAATTACGGTAACGAGATCTCATGTCGAAGTCCATCAGTAATCTTCATAATGTACAGTGACCAAAGAAAATATGTTTCTAACAAAAATCGACTATTGCCGTAGACTAACACGACGCTATTCCCCATCATAACAAGACTCTCCACGGCTCTACGGTCTAATGTAATTTTTCCAACTTAATTTAGAAGTATATTATATGGGAAATGGGATCATCATGATGAACTCAAAAGTAAAAGAAAAAGCAATTTCAATGACACTGCCTTCTTCGAATATTAAGAAACTGAAATAAATGAAATACACGTAAAGTGTAAATTATAACACTTCATTTCATGTAAAATATTATAAAATATCGCAGCACACACCATATAAGTAAAACACACTCATTTTCCTCCCCTCTCGTTTATTACATACATATTAAAATTACTATATATAGTCATATCACCACCGTTCGTTACTCGTATGATAAATTGGTTATTATAAAATACTATAGAGGCATAAATCAGAGTAGGCAATATCAGTCGGTTATAAAGGAAGAACCCATCTAAGTTCTTCTTCCTCCGCAGCCACTCTCCCTCTGACAATTGAAGAAAACTGCGGCCACGGGAAGGCCGAGATTGTAGATCTCAGCAAATTCGCGAGTGTTGAAATTCTGGCGCCACCCTGGTGCGTACACTGTTTGCCTTCCAAGCTGCCGAAACAATATCATCACGACACGGTGAATTCCTGCTGAAGGACTTGGATTTTCGTAACACACAATCTCATTTCCTGAAAAATAGGAAAAAAAAAAAAAAGAGTTATCAAAAACATGAGAATTTTTCACCTAGTAATCAACTTATTACTTTTTTCTTATTACATGTATATAACTCTTTATCTTATTTTTACTGCCTAGCCACTATAGAGTAAAACTCACCAAAGGATGTTCCAGTTGTAGCAGGGATATCAGTCACCAACCTGTATACACATTCAGAAGCCATTTCACCGCCACATAATTAGAATGCAACAACACCTTAAAGTTAATATAAAACTAAGAACATGCATCAACATATAAATTGAGTCTTTGAAAGGTGCATATATAAAAAGTGAGACTAGGAAAGGAGATGTGATTTGACCCCAAAAAAATAATAAGAGATGTGTTGTGTGGTAGCTGTAAAATATAACAGGAAACCTAGTGCTGCTCACTTCATGCAAGTTACAAAGACACGTCATCATGCTATTTCAAGGCCAAAGATATTCCGTACAAACAGCAGTTTAAAGTGAAATACCAAATCTTAGTACAAGTCATGTCCTATATACTTTAATCGAATCTATGTGCATGTGGTTCAGTAAATGAAACACACACAAAAACTTAAAAAGTGAAGCTAAATAGATTCTCGTGAAATTGATTTTATATGTGTTGAGTGCATGCATAAAACTATGTTTGAAGGCTATAACTTAAAAAAGTGAATGAAAGAGGTGAATTAGTGCACTAACCAGTGGAGATATTCTCGGAGATGAGGGTTGCTAGGACTTGGGACATCTGGATCCACCATGACCTTCATTAAATAAATAAGACTACGAATAAGAAGATAAGATTATTCTCAAAGAGATCAAGAAAGCAAAAGCTTTTTTTTTTTTTTTGAGGAATTAGATAACACAAGAACGAGGAAGAAATATATATATAGAAAAGGTAGTAGCTAAAATGACTGCACATAGCCGCTTTTTGTAATATATATAGTGCGTTCGTTTTGCTTGAATATCCCTTTATTCAAACAGTCATCAACTATTCCACAATAAAGATTCATCAATATATATATATATATATATATATATATAAATATATATGTTTAAAAGAACAGAAATTAGTTTTGTTTATTATATAATTTTTTGTATATTCGAACCCCAGATGTTTTTGCCTTTTTAAAAGTATCGTATGATTTTAACTATGGAAATATAATATAAAAAGTCATACGAATATATATATATATATTTTTTTGGTTAAAGGGTTTGTACAAAATAAATTATTGAGAGGAACACGTAAAATAATCTCAAGATTCTTACCCAAGATGAAAAACAATTATGCAAGAAGTTGGTTGGGAAAAACATATGGGATTGAAATAAGAAGCCAAGACAGAAGAGAATTGTGGTAGATTATAAAAATATATATATTAGGATTGGATGAAATATTTATGGGTCCATCTTCATGAAAAAAAAAGAGAAAAGAAAATATATTTTTTTTACTTTTCCTTGGTATCAAAACGTAAAAGTAAAACCAAATAAATCATATGGAAACAGAGAAAAGGAAGGAGTGGGGGGGGGGGGGGGGGGGCATTTAACTAACGTCTCTGGCTCTGCATGCCCAATATATATTTGCAACTAATTTAACCAAGAAAAAATAATATCTTAGAAACAAAAAATTCACGAAGCATTGAAGAAAATTGTTAAAAAAAAAAAAAAAAAAAAAAGAAACATTGAAGAAACTAAAAAGAAGAGAGTTTAAGTGAAATAACCAAAGTGTAGAAGTTCCTGAGGTCTTCTCCACCAATCTCAACTCTTGGTTTGTTCTGAACTTGAGAAGGCCTTAGATCCAAGCCATTAGTCACCTCTCTTTGGCCATAAGTAACCCTTAAGGAGATCGATCTATTGAACGGATCAAGAACGTCTCCAACAACTCGGCTTACTATAAGAGGGTCTCGCACGGTTGTAGACATCTTTAATCGTAAACAAACAGGTGGTTTCTGTATTAGTTGTTCCTGTTTTTTTGTTTTACTTTGTGTTTTTGTTTCTGCTCGTATCATATGCAAGAAACCTCCTACATATATTTATACTGTTTTGGGATTTGAATTAACTCGGGTCGGTGAACTCATCACCACAATCTTTTTTCTTGTCTATTGATGTACTAGAATCTAAAACTGACTCTACGTACATCCACACACTGTCGCCTTATATTTCATATTTCTTTCTTTTTATTTCTGTTTGTGGTATTTCAAACCCACCACACTGTTAGACTGATAATATTCCAAATTATATCTCCCACTTGGTAGCCAATAATATTTGATTTTTTTTTTTTAATCGGATACCTCTCTCGACAACATACTTTTTACTTTTTATACAAAGTTATTATTAACTAAACTATTAATTATCCGGCTAGAAAGAATTAAAAAATAGAAGAAGTGAAAACAGAGAGGATCATGCTGCCGGGTTTAGGAAAAATAAAATTTGATTCCTAATTTTCATCCTTTTTTTTTTCGGAAACTATCCAATGGAAAAAAATAACAGAAAAAGAAATGCTTATTTTCTTAAAAATCAAAGCGAGACGATATAGAAAAAGTGTAATTGAGTTTTTGACCAAAAAAATGAAGTTTTTATATAATATATATTTTTCTTGGACTCGTATACTAGAGGATCCATCGGGTCATATAGATCCAACGCACTTGATTATCGTCACTTGTTTTCCGTCTATTTGGTGTTAGCTGGTCGACAAACGTACGATATTGACATCGGTTATATAATTATGTATACATATTGTATGTGTTTTCCCCATTAATTATTAGTAAGATGGGTATATCTTACTTCTTAGTTAATAACAACTTCTAGTATGCTTCTTTTATGGAATATGCATGGTGCATCACTTCTATGCTATTTTTTCCATACGATTGCGGGTGGCCATCACACATGACATGATGTACGAGAATTTTCTATAACAAACTAGCGCACGCGCATGATATGAAAGATTTTTCTTCTAGCATCATGATATAAGTTGCTTTGTTTTCGACAGCCATAACATATAACATGCGCTAAATTTCTAATGAAAAATAATCGTTGTGAATGGTTAAACTAAACGTAATATATGGTTTTTGAGTTCAAAGAGACAACATAAGAGACCAAAAAAAAAAAATGTAAGAGCCTAGAAAATGCCCGCATAGATGTAGTGTAGTGAGTGGCTCGTGAGACTTGGGAATACGTTAAAACACTTTCCTCCGAATTCGAGACTTCCTGAAAACAAAAATCACATCCACTTTCTCTGTCTCTAATAGATTGATGTTCTATGATTTATTTTTGTCTCTAAAAAATTGATGTATATTAAAAAAAATTAAAATAGTTTTTCTACTTTATGCTTTTTCATATGTGGCATTTATCTAATGGTTTATATTTTCTCTCTCACCAAAAAAAATAATTAAAAATTAATTTACAAATAAAGATTAAACTTTTTCTTAATATGTGTTATAATGACTAAACATCAATCTATCAGAGACAGAATGAATATGTGAGAAGTCTGAGTTTAGACTTAACTACTAACAGCTTATCTGATAGTCTAGTAACAAACTAAATGTCTGTCCCTAAGACATTATTCGGAAAACATTTCAAACTTGGGATAAGCAATGTGGTAGTCTTTCGGAAATATTCTATTATGTAGCATTTTGGTGCATTCCTACCAAAATCAACTGAATCATATGAGAGGGTTTATGAAAAAAATAAGATATATTGTAAGAAACCATGATATATTGTTAGTGTGATATAAGCTATAGGGATGAGCTCTAAAGGATAGAGATGTCGATTAACAAGATGGTCTTCGCACTCTCTTAACTAATTGCATGAATATAGTCAATATGGATAGCTAGACAAGCTCGCTTTCGTGATGATGTATTTAAGTCATCTAACTCTTTAGTGTTAACGAGTGTTTGTACGATTTTATCGAACTGCTTAAGTAGTCTCCTAGATCTAGATTGTTTTGATTGTTCCTTCCTCATGATCCGGTGTGTATGTTATAATTATAAATCCCTGTTCCGGTAGGGATATCTTCATAGACAGTAAGCGTCCTCCTTAGAGAGTATACCGTCTTCATTTGAAACCAAACTCGCTATTTTCATGGTGTCTGGTTCATACACTTGTAGCGTCTCCATCTCGGTACGTGGCCTTGGTTCACGTGTTTCCTTTGGCTCATATACAATACTAAATATTTACTTTCAATAGACATCATAGAGTATGTTTAAACATAATTTGGGAGACCATTAACATGACTATTAGTATAGATAGTGTTTATCTATAGTTTGTATTTATCATGTAAAGATAATTCTGAATATCTTTGGATTGTGATCTTAGCTTAGCAATCCTAACCGCCTATTGTATAAATATATGATTACCTTCTTCAATAAGAATTATCAATTATCATATTCTACATGGTATCAGAGCAACTGATCCAAACCTAATTTTTCTTTCTTACGCCTTCTTCTTTTTCTTTCTCAAATCAATCTCTTGTTTCCTCTCTCGTCTTTCTCATCATGTCATCTGACGCCTCCTCTACCTCTTCTGAATCAGCCCCTGTTTGGTTCTCTCTATCTTCTCGTCCAGTTAATTGTTGCTCGTGCCACAACAACTCGCAACATCTGGGAGATTCTCTCCAACACTTATGGGAAATCCTCACGTGGTCACATCCGTCAGATAAGGGATCAACTCAAGGGCAGTGTCAAAGGGAACAAGTCTGTGAATGACTACATGCGTAGTATTATTGACAAAACAGATCAAATCGCATTGCTTGATGAACCTTTACCACATGAAGACATTATGGACTACATCACTACCGGTCTCAATGAAGACTACAGAGCTATTGTGGAACTGGTTCAAGGCCGTGACACACCTATCTCCATTGATGAGCTCCACGAAAAACTCATTGTCCGAGAAAATGCCTTGAAAGCTGCAGGAGAAACCAACACCATCTCTGTTCCTGCAACTACGAACACAACACATCTCTCTCGCCAGTCATATCGTGGTGCTTCTCATTCCTTTCGTGGTGGTTTTCGTCCCTCACGACCGTATCTTGGCAGGTGTCAAATATGTGGTGTCCTGGGGCATGGTGCTAAGCGTTGTCCACAATATCAGCAACCCATACATCAGTTCTCTTACCCTGCTCCTCAATTCAACTCTTTTCGCGGGTCTGCTCCTTCTCTGGCTCCACATTTGCCGCTTCCTGCTCCGCAGTGGCGACCTCAAGCTCATCATACCACCAAAGGTTACCCACCTGACCACACTCCTTGGCTCCTTGACAGTGCTGCCTCACATCACATCACAAGTGACCTTGGCAACCTCTCTCTGCAGACACCTTACAGCGGTAACGACAATGTCATGATCGGTAATGGTACCGGACTCCCCATTACCTACACTAGTTCAGTTTCTTTTCCCTCTCATGTCAAACCTTTGCAACTTAAACACGTTTTATGTGTTCCTGATATGAAAAAGAATCTTATTTCGGTAAATAAGTTATGCAAAGCAAATAACGTTATGGCTCAACTCTGTCCGTATGATTTTCAAGTGAAGGATCTTCACACGGGGACAACACTGCTCAAAGGCAAAGCCAATGAGGGAGTGTATGAGTGGCCTATTTCCTCTTCCAAGCCTTTTGCTTCAGCTTTCACTGCAATAAAGTCATCTCCTTTTGAATGGAATTCTCGTTTAGGACATCCAAACATTCACACTCTTCGTACTATTCTTTCTAAATTTGCTTTACCATGTTCTTCCTCTGTATCGTCTTCCTTATTTTGCAATTCATGTTCCATCAATAAAAGTCACAAACACCCCTTCTCCACTTCTACACTTACAACTACTAAACCACTTGAAATTCTTTATTCTGACGTGTGGACGTCTCCTGTCACTTCAGTCGACGGCTATAAGTATTGTGTTATTTTTGTCGACCATTATACTAGGTATACATGGCTCTATCCTCTAAAACCAAGTCTCAAGTTGCTCATATCTTTCCCGTTTTCAAATCTCTTGTGGAAAACCGATTCAACAACAAGATTGTTACTCTCTTCTCCGATAATGGTGGTGAGTATATTGCCTTGCGTCAGTTTCTTGCTCATCACGGGATCTCTCATCTAACCAGTCCTCCTCACACTCCGGAACACAATGGAATGGCAAAACGAAAACATCACCATATTGTCGAAACAGGTCTCTCTCTACTCACCCATGCTCAACTACCACACTCCTATTAGACCTACTCCTTTGTGGCGGCAGTATACCTCATAAATCGTCTCACTACTCCGAATCTAGCTGACAACACTCCTTACCAACTACTGTTTTGTGATACACCAAACTATTCCAAGCTGCGTACCTTTGGATGCCTCTGCTACCCTTGGATCAAGCCGTATGGTCACAACAAGTTTGATCCAAAATCAAAACTGTGTGTCTTCTTGGGATACTCCCCTACACAGAGAGCATATCTCTGCCTTGATTTTGATACCTCCCGCATCTACATCTCTCGTCAAGTTCACTTTGTTGAATCGATATTTCCCTTCTCTCGTCTCCTTGCTCAAACACAATCCTCTCCTCCAAACACTACTTCCTCTGATTATGTGACTGCTTCTCTTGTTCCAATCTTTCCTCAAACACCTATCCTGGCCACTTTCCCGTGTTCTGCTTCTTCACTTGCGGCTTCTACGATACAAGAGTCGGATCAAATGTTACTATTGAAATAGAGGAAGCGACTGATCCGGTTGAAACAACTTCGTCACTAGTTCCAGTGACTAACACTCATCCAATGGTTACTCGCTCTAAGAACAACATCAAGAAACCAAGCACCAAATACGGTCTTCACATGGTTATACAAGAAATGGAACCTGAAAATCTTACACAAGCCTTACAAGACAAAAAATGGCGGGGGTCTATGAGCACAGAATATGATGCTTTCATCCGCAATCATACCTTTGATCTGGTTGATAGAGCTCTTGCTACTAACATTGTTGGAAATAAATGGGTGTATAGGATCAAACGCAAGCCTGATGGTTCGGTGAAGAATTACAAATCTCGTCTTGTGGCAAATGGCTTTCAAAAACGTCATGGCCTCGACTTTCAGGAAATGTTTAGTCCGGTTATCAAACATGCTACTATACGTCTTGTTCTTGGTACTGCTGTTGCTTCTAACTGGCCTCTTCAACAACTTGATGTTAACAACGCTTTTCTGCAATGACCACTTGAAGAAGAGTTCTACATGCTCCAACCTCCAGGCTTTGTCGATAAGGATAGCCCAAATCATGTGTGTCGTCTCAACAAAGCGGTGTATGGCCTAAAACAAGCGCCTCATGCTTGCTACACTGCCCTCAAAGATTTTCTGGTTAGTCTTGGCTTCACAAAGTCGCTTGCTGATGAATCGCTCTTTGTCCTCCACTCCGGTAACTCCTTCGTCTACATGCTCATCTATATCGACGATATTCTTATCACGGGTACAACCCTCTCTGCCATCACATGTGTGACTGATCTTCTTGCTGACAAGTTTTCACTCAAAGATTTGGGTGAGCTCTCCTACTTTCTTGGCATGGAAGCATATCGGACAAGTGAGGGTCTTCATCTTACACAGACGAAGTACATTACTGATCTTCTCCGCAAGACTCAAATGGCTGATGCAAAGCCTGTTGCTACACCAATGTCTTCTGGTCAGGTTCTCACTCTCTCTTCTGGAGACATTCTCCCTGATCCTTCCATGTATCGTGCAACAGTTGGGAGCCTCCAGTATCTTGGCTTGACTAGGCATGACATTGCTTTTGCTGTCAACCGGTTATCTCAGTACATGCATCAGCCACGCACTCTTCACTGGGAGGCGGTCAAACGTGTTTTGCGATATCTTGCAGGCACAGCGAACATGGGACTCTTCTTCTCTGCTACGTCTCCCCGAAATCTCCATGCGTTCTCCGATGCTGATTTGGCTGGGAATCGTGATGAATACACTTCGACGAGAGCTTACATAACCTACTTAGGTCGACAGCCCATCTCCTGGTCCTCCAAGAAGCAGACTGGTGTTGCTCGGTCCTCGACAGAAGCAGAGTATCGTGCTCTCACTGCGGCTGCTTCTGAAGTTAAATGGCTCACATCCCTCATGACGGAACTTGGTCTTAAGTCCACTGATGTTCCTATTATCTACTGTGATAACATTGGGCTACTTATCTCTCGGCGAATCCGGTGTTTCATTTGCGCATGAAGCATCTAGCATTGGACTATCACTTCGTTCGGGAACAAGTTCAAGGCAAGCATCGTCGTGTTGCTCACATCTGCTATGTTGATCAGCTCGCTGATGCACTCACAAAACCCCTCCCTCGTGCTCGTTTTTTAGAATTTTCAGACAAAATTGGACTCTGTCGTCATCGTCCATCTTGAAGGGGCATATTAGTATTAATAGTGTTTATCTATAGTTTGTATTTATCATGTAAAGATAACTCCGAATATCTTTGGATTGTGATCTTAGCTTAGCAATTCTAACCGCCTATTGTATAAATATGTGATTACCTTCTTCAATAAGAATTATCAATTATCATATTCTACACTGACAAGTAACAACTGAGGAAATTATTCTTCCTTTTTCGTAATATTTTTTTTTCTTTTTTTCCTATTGGTAACTTATACTATTAATTAATCCATGTGGTTGTCCAAAATCGAGATTGAAAGAGTTATTGATTAAGTTTTCATTGAAACTTTATTACTACAGTTTTAATTATACCTTTTCTGTTATACTTAGTTTTAATCCATTTATTACCGCTGCTTCATATGCCCGAAATTTAATTTTCATTTATTAATCACTTTCTATAAATAATGGGATAATCTGGATACCATTTGATTAAACGTCGTGCAATAAGTGTAGCCTTTGAATAGTTTTTTTTATCGATTTTTCTAATAAATGTAAAGTGTAATTATAATATTTTGCCTGGCCAAGTGAAAGTGATTTAGATAATTGTGTGCCAAAAAATAACTGATTTCTAAGCGTCTAAATCTATAAAAAAAAGCATATCTTTTAAAGTGAGAACTACAACAAGACCACACGTTCTTATTTAACCTCAGTTACATATTAATTTGCAGAAAGCGACACGAGTGTTAAGTATTTAGAACTGAAAATATATCATCTAGTGCATGTTGATGTACATAAGAAATACAAAAACGTGATGTAGAGAAAATACTGGTCGCAGTCGCAGACAAGATTAATTGTTCGCTACAATGAGATAGATAGATTGTTCGCCACTTGTGTGTTTCATTTTTATCTTTATCCGATATAAGATTCTTTCTTTTTTTGGCTATTTTTTTTGTAACCTCAACTAGTTTATCTTTTCATATAATATTTATGTTTTCTTTTAAGTTATATAGTAATTAAAATTAGACATGATTATTTCCTCCTCGTGATCAGTCCTTTTTTCTAGAATCTCTTACTTTTGAAAACTCACGTAGAAACATTGAAATCAATCTCATTTGTAACCGTATTAACATGAAATCTATTAGCTGGTTTGTGATGTTTTGGTTTTTTTTTTAAGAGCTGTTTGTGATGTGGCTTAACATATATATATATTATCAACCAGCTATTTTGCATGTTCTTTGTTTTTCGTTTTTCACTAAATAGTTTCAACTCCACGTATGGCATCTTTGAAAAACATGCGTATATTTTTTTGATATTAGGTTATATAACAAATATAGGTCGAATAACTAAGATCAAGGTTGTGTTTTTGTTGGCGACCTTTTACTAAATTAGTCAAAAGTAACAATTAATTGAAATTTTCTGTCGTTTTTCTTCCATTGGATTTCGCGTTTTCTTTATTAAGCTACACATTATGCATCACAGAATATATTCTAACTTTCCTGTTAAAAAAAGTTGCAACCAGACTAATTGTACTCTATATTTTAGCTAATAAAAATATGCATCATGTTCTTGTAAAAGATTTTAAGAAAGTTTTCCACATTGAAACTATTAAACAGGTAGATTAAATTATTATTTTTAAACTGGTGAATAGCATTTTCATTTCGAAAAGATATACCATTTTTAAGGAATTTATTTCCAAATCGAAAGCATTTTGGTTTTCAATTTTTTTATGATTATTTAATTACTATTATTTGGTTGATAGAGCTCTTGCTACTAACATTGTTGGAAATAAATGGGTGTATAGGATCAAACGCAAGCCTGATGGTTCGGTGGAGAATTACAAATCTCGTCTTGTGGCAAATGGCTTTCAAAAACGTCATGGCCTCGACTTTCAGGAAATGTTTAGTCCGGTTATCAAACATGCTACTATACGTCTTGTTCTTGGTACTGCTGTTGCTTCTAACTGGCCTCTTCAACAACTTGATGTTAACAACGCTTTTCTGCAATGACCACTTGAAGAAGAGTTCTACATGCTCCAACCTCCAGGCTTTGTCGATAAGGATAGCCCAAATCATGTGTGTCGTCTCAACAAAGCGGTGTATGGCCTAAAACAAGCGCCTCATGCTTGCTACACTGCCCTCAAAGATTTTCTGGTTAGTCTTGGCTTCACAAAGTCGCTTGCTGATGAATCGCTCTTTGTCCTCCACTCCGGTAACTCCTTCGTCTACATGCTCATCTATATCGACGATATTCTTATCACGGGTACAACCCTCTCTGCCATCACATGTGTGACTGATCTTCTTGCTGACAAGTTTTCACTCAAAGATTTGGGTGAGCTCTCCTACTTTCTTGGCATGGAAGCATATCGGACAAGTGAGGGTCTTCATCTTACACAGACGAAGTACATTACTGATCTTCTCCGCAAGACTCAAATGGCTGATGCAAAGCCTGTTGCTACACCAATGTCTTCTGGTCAGGTTCTCACTCTCTCTTCTGGAGACATTCTCCCTGATCCTTCCATGTATCGTGCAACAGTTGGGAGCCTCCAGTATCTTGGCTTGACTAGGCATGACATTGCTTTTGCTGTCAACCGGTTATCTCAGTACATGCATCAGCCACGCACTCTTCACTGGGAGGCGGTCAAACGTGTTTTGCGATATCTTGCAGGCACAGCGAACATGGGACTCTTCTTCTCTGCTACGTCTCCCCGAAATCTCCATGCGTTCTCCGATGCTGATTTGGCTGGGAATCGTGATGAATACACTTCGACGAGAGCTTACATAACCTACTTAGGTCGACAGCCCATCTCCTGGTCCTCCAAGAAGCAGACTGGTGTTGCTCGGTCCTCGACAGAAGCAGAGTATCGTGCTCTCACTGCGGCTGCTTCTGAAGTTAAATGGCTCACATCCCTCATGACGGAACTTGGTCTTAAGTCCACTGATGTTCCTATTATCTACTGTGATAACATTGGGCTACTTATCTCTCGGCGAATCCGGTGTTTCATTTGCGCATGAAGCATCTAGCATTGGACTATCACTTCGTTCGGGAACAAGTTCAAGGCAAGCATCGTCGTGTTGCTCACATCTGCTATGTTGATCAGCTCGCTGATGCACTCACAAAACCCCTCCCTCGTGCTCGTTTTTTAGAATTTTCAGACAAAATTGGACTCTGTCGTCATCGTCCATCTTGAAGGGGCATATTAGTATTAATAGTGTTTATCTATAGTTTGTATTTATCATGTAAAGATAACTCCGAATATCTTTGGATTGTGATCTTAGCTTAGCAATTCTAACCGCCTATTGTATAAATATGTGATTACCTTCTTCAATAAGAATTATCAATTATCATATTCTACACTGACAAGTAACAACTGAGGAAATTATTCTTCCTTTTTCGTAATATTTTTTTTTCTTTTTTTCCTATTGGTAACTTATACTATTAATTAATCCATGTGGTTGTCCAAAATCGAGATTGAAAGAGTTATTGATTAAGTTTTCATTGAAACTTTATTACTACAGTTTTAATTATACCTTTTCTGTTATACTTAGTTTTAATCCATTTATTACCGCTGCTTCATATGCCCGAAATTTAATTTTCATTTATTAATCACTTTCTATAAATAATGGGATAATCTGGATACCATTTGATTAAACGTCGTGCAATAAGTGTAGCCTTTGAATAGTTTTTTTTATCGATTTTTCTAATAAATGTAAAGTGTAATTATAATATTTTGCCTGGCCAAGTGAAAGTGATTTAGATAATTGTGTGCCAAAAAATAACTGATTTCTAAGCGTCTAAATCTATAAAAAAAAGCATATCTTTTAAAGTGAGAACTACAACAAGACCACACGTTCTTATTTAACCTCAGTTACATATTAATTTGCAGAAAGCGACACGAGTGTTAAGTATTTAGAACTGAAAATATATCATCTAGTGCATGTTGATGTACATAAGAAATACAAAAACGTGATGTAGAGAAAATACTGGTCGCAGTCGCAGACAAGATTAATTGTTCGCTACAATGAGATAGATAGATTGTTCGCCACTTGTGTGTTTCATTTTTATCTTTATCCGATATAAGATTCTTTCTTTTTTTGGCTATTTTTTTTGTAACCTCAACTAGTTTATCTTTTCATATAATATTTATGTTTTCTTTTAAGTTATATAGTAATTAAAATTAGACATGATTATTTCCTCCTCGTGATCAGTCCTTTTTTCTAGAATCTCTTACTTTTGAAAACTCACGTAGAAACATTGAAATCAATCTCATTTGTAACCGTATTAACATGAAATCTATTAGCTGGTTTGTGATGTTTTGGTTTTTTTTTTAAGAGCTGTTTGTGATGTGGCTTAACATATATATATATTATCAACCAGCTATTTTGCATGTTCTTTGTTTTTCGTTTTTCACTAAATAGTTTCAACTCCACGTATGGCATCTTTGAAAAACATGCGTATATTTTTTTGATATTAGGTTATATAACAAATATAGGTCGAATAACTAAGATCAAGGTTGTGTTTTTGTTGGCGACCTTTTACTAAATTAGTCAAAAGTAACAATTAATTGAAATTTTCTGTCGTTTTTCTTCCATTGGATTTCGCGTTTTCTTTATTAAGCTACACATTATGCATCACAGAATATATTCTAACTTTCCTGTTAAAAAAAGTTGCAACCAGACTAATTGTACTCTATATTTTAGCTAATAAAAATATGCATCATGTTCTTGTAAAAGATTTTAAGAAAGTTTTCCACATTGAAACTATTAAACAGGTAGATTAAATTATTATTTTTAAACTGGTGAATAGCATTTTCATTTCGAAAAGATATACCATTTTTAAGGAATTTATTTCCAAATCGAAAGCATTTTGGTTTTCAATTTTTTTATGATTATTTAATTACTATTATTTGACTAATTTAATAAAAATATGAAATAAACATAATTTTAACAAAAAAACATCTAGAGATATTACAATATAAAAATCTTATTGAAAATATATTTAAATCAATTT
Organism: Camelina sativa; assembly: GCF_030686135.1. Classification (NCBI taxonomy): domain Eukaryota; kingdom Viridiplantae; phylum Streptophyta; class Magnoliopsida; order Brassicales; family Brassicaceae; genus Camelina; species Camelina sativa. The sequence goes on along the minus strand of NC_141886.1, from coordinate 16,649,945 downwards.
AATATGTCATTACGTCGCTCATGTTTCTTTTGATTATAGCATTTTCATTTATAAAACATATATTTGTGGGATTTTTTTTCCAATAATGGCTTAAAAAATACAGTAATTCTTACTATATAACTAGATTTTAACATGCGGTACACCGCGTGCATATTATTTTTATTACTATTTATATTTTATATTGTATTTGTTTGTTAAATATTAGATGTTTTCCGTATAGAGGAATAACTAAATTTCACGACCGTTTGTGCGGCTAAATGCAGAGCCAGCCCTTGATATAGGCAGGTGAAGCACATGCTTGTGATCTCCAAATAAAATAGTGAATATTCAGCCCTTTTTCTTAAAAACTTCATTAGTTCTACTGGTAAAAAGGTAGGATATTAGTACCAAAGGTCAATGACTCAAATATTTTTTAGTCTTCTTTATGTTTTTCATGTTTTTTTTTAAATATTAATGTATAATTGGCTCCACCAAAAAAATGGGCTTGTGGCCTTAATATTTTCAGAAAAGACTCTGGCTAAATGTTTATATTAATTTTTTAATCCGCAATATACTTCATTACCATTTCTTTGTTTTGTTTAGTGTTTGAAATTCTATTTTGATTGTTAATTATTATAACAGAAAATAAAGGATCTAAATACATAGTAAGTCATTTATAATCTATGATTAAATAACGTTTTTCCTAATGATTTAATTATTTTACACAATCTTAGTTAAATCAACTTAATTTTTATGTGTCAAATATTCTAATACTAATAGTATTGACAAATAATAAAATGAGGATTTGACCCGTGTTAGCACAAATTTAATGATATTTTATTAATTCTAACATGCTCTCTTTATAACTCATCTACTATATAACCATAATATATAGTATTTCAAAAAAAAAAATTACATATTTGTAATATTTTAAAATTTTATTAAGTTTATATATATTAATTACAATATTTAAATAAATGTGAATCAAATTTCTTCTTACATTAAGAATCAAAGCTTACAGGTTTTGAAAAATAAAATAGAAATCAAATTATTGTTTTATTTGTTTGCAAATGATTCATAGATAGAATATCCTTAATACACAATAAAAAGTGTGGTTAAATATATCATAGTTTCTGTTTCCATATTTATTTTGCTGTATTTTTTTTAGTTGGAATGGTATGTAAAATATTTAGAAAACAAAATCTGAAATAATGTTAATTTTAAAAACTTTTTAGAGGTTAATGTTGTAAATAAAATTTTAAATAAGCAAAACTAAAAGGGCATAACACAAAAAGTACTTCAAAAATGTTAATATAAATTGCTCCTATCGGGTTTTTTTGGACACTAATATTGTTTGTTGGTAAAAGAATTTGGAGTTTCTCTTGATGAGCTTTTTTTCGTTACTCTATTTCATCTTTTAGTTATTATTGATGCAAGACGTTAAAAAGTACTAAGAGTTGCTTCTGTCATTTCATTTGTTAAAATCAAGAGTTTCTCTTGATGAGTTGTTTCCCATATACAACGAGAAAAAACAGATTACATAACCAACAACATACTAATCATGTAATTAAGTAAGTAACTATTAACACATTATATATGTTACGAATAGTAACATGTAGAAGGGGCTAAAAGGAAGTGAACCCCACGATCCGTTTTATAAAAATTGACACTAAATAAATTCGGTACATGACTCATGAGAAATCATAGATTATTACAAGTTTCGTTTTTTTTTTTTTTTTTTTTTTTTTTTAAACAAAAAAAAAAGTTTCGTTTTTCATAGGTCTCATCAGGTCTTACTTTTATATATATTTGGCTATATATTTTCTAAAATATCAACAATTCTTCTTATACTTGGACCTCAACTTTTTTTTTTTTTTTTCTGTTTTTTTTCCATGTTGAACTAGTCTTTTTTTGTTTTTTGTACAAACCCATGTTGAACTAGTCAACATCCTTTTTTCTTAATAATTATACTAGGAGACTCCGAGACTGTGATTTCTTCTTGGAGTGATTTGCAAAATTGAGATAGCAAATTTTAAGAATTAGGAAAACAATATAAGGGAACACATTGTGGAGTTTTTTTGTAAAAGATTAAGTTTTATACTAATTTTCATTTGTGACAAAAGTTTACAAAGAAATACAGGTAGCAGTAAAAGATCAAAAAACTACAATGCAAAAAGAAAACAGAACAACAACAAGCAAGCACACACAACAAAGCACATTAAGATGAGACGAAAGAAACCACTATAGAGAAAAACAAATGCAGAGCGCAATATGAACTCGAAATTGCCGCGAGCGTACGCAATCAAGGCAGTCTTCAAACCTAATACCTACAGCTTTTTTTTATCACGAAAACGCTCGAAACCAGAGACCGGAACCACCATTGATCAATCAAGTGACAACACTAGCGGTTTGGGAAATGCTCATCAGAATCTAATGTTGTTGCTATAACATCTAATATTTCTTACATATATGATATCCATAAAAATAATGTTATGTTGAAATATGGTTTCTTAAAAAGAATTTAAAAAAAATCAGAAGTACAAGAAACACATAGCATGTTACTTGACTGCTCTATGGGCCTGCTGTTACTTAATTATACCGCATGATTTTAAGATGCTAAACATAATCTGGCGAATTGACATAATATATTAAAAATTAACATATACAAATGCATATATATGTAGTAAAACCTCTATATATTGTTTTCTCGAGTTGCATTTTTACATTACAGAAAGTTATAGACACAATAAACGTTTTCTTATGTGTAACAGGTTATAGAATATGTATTGTAAGAAAACTTTTTATTTTAATATCTATTATTTATAAATTACAAGAAATTTTGAAAATCTCTCTATTTATGTTAAAGTCTTGATATTATTAATTTATAGAGATTTTCGTGTAGTATTAACCTGCGAATAAAATGAAATGACGGCTAAGTAGTAATTTCTCTGTTTCAAATGGAAATTCTTTTTTGCAAGGTTGATTTCCTAATATCTCATTTGACTCTTTTCCAATTATTTTTTAATTCACTAGTTTCCTTTTTTTTGGGCAAACTAGGGGGTGAAAAAACTTGAGATAGAGAAAAAATAAAGAAGAAAAAAGATGAAAAGGGAATTGGGTGGAGGAGATTCTAAAAAAACAGAAAAAAAAATAGAAATAGGAAGTGATGAAAAATTCGAATATAAAAATAGAAAAAACGCAACCAAGTAGAGACGTCTCTATACTTTACACCCATCCAATCCTTTATGGAATCTTCTCCTAATGTTGGCCAAGGTGTCTCACTTCACTATCATCAACGTATCTATCTTCATACTATCTCATATTTCTATTTTTCTGAAAGATCTCATTATTCTTGATAAACTTCAAACTCATCATCTCTTATTTGGACCTTTAAAAAAATATCATAAACATAAATTCATTCGAACTGATTCCGATTGTTTTTGTTGTTGTTGTTGTGGCTTGTCATCACTTCGTATAAATGATTGCATAGGGAATAAAATAAATGATTGGCTATTACTTAATGTAACTCTTGTGATCTCACAAGAATCTAATTTTTAACGAGCTGTTGATTTAATTAGTACTCGATCACCAATTATAAGGGTAACTAAGAATATAATTTTTAGTGAGTTAAAGATATTAGATAGAATTAGTTTAATTTTTTTCTTAGAAATAATTTAAGAATAGATTTTGATTGTTGGAAGCCTGTCGGGCATTTGTTTTTCCCTATCCTTAATCTATGTTTGCCATTGTCGATGTAGTTTTTACCTTTTTGGATTGACCAAATGTTAAAGTCAAAAACACTTTCAAAAACAAGAAATTATACACTTTGTTACATAACAAATTATCCGATCAACTTCATATGATTTGAAAAGAATTAAACGTCAAAATTCAATTTGAAAAAGCATTTGTATAATTACTGTAGGATTAAGGAATCAATTTAGGCAAATGTCATATATAATATGGAATCAAGAAAAGCATGACGTGGTATATCAGTTGAAAGCATGACGAAAGTTGCGTGAGCCGTGAGGGTAAGCTCGTGGGAAAGAATACAAAAGCATATAATGCCCACCAAATTGTGTATTGTATCACCCTTTTTGGATATTTGATTTTATCTTATTTACATTTTTCATAAATTCTTTTTGATTCCCATTATGAACAACATCCAATCAATAGTTTTTTTTTTTTTGATAAATTATCTTGTTTCGGACAGTACCACCAATTTTGCTTTTTATTAATTAACAAAAAACGTTGAGGGGTCTTTTTTTGCCTGTAAACTACCCTTATAAATGATATACCTGAGTTGGGCCACGAAACAATCTAACAAAGAGGAAACCCAATAAAAAAGGTTGGTCAATACTCTCAAGTCATGACAAAGACTGTACATGCAATTCCCCTGTTCCATAACCGATTCGGTGCTCTGCAAGATAAGGATGATGACTAGCTCATCACAGCTGTCATGAGAGCTGTCACAATGACTCACCTCTTTCTAGATTGTTCTCTTTGTTCCTATATAAGACATGCGTTCTAAGAGTGTAAGATATATCTTGAGATTATAATAAAAGAATCAAGTTCTTCTCAAAGTTTTCTCTTTATTCTCATGGTATCAGAGCCTTGTAAACCTTAACAGGTTCTACAATGGCGACCTCGTATCCATTCCCTGACAACATTCATGTCACGAGTACAATTACTATCAAGCTCAACAACACAAATTATCTCCTTTGGAAGACTCAGTTTGAATCTCTCTTATCGTGTCAAAAACTCATCGGGTTCGTAAACGGTGCCGTGACAGCTCCTTCTCGTACCACCTCGACAACAAACGACGCAGAGGTTCCTAATCCACAGTATGAGGCCTGGTTCTGCACAGATCAACTCGTCAGATCGTGGCTTTTTGGTACTCTGTTTGAAGAAGTCCTCGGGTATGTTCATAACATTCCTACCTCTAGAGATGTCTTGCTTTCTTTAGCTGAGAACATCAATAAAAGTAGCATTTCTAGGGAATTTGCTCTTCGCCGTAGCCTATGGGTTCTAGAAAAGAAAGACATGTCCTTTGCTGCTTATTGTCGAGAGTTTATAGCCATTTGTGATGCCTTGAGTTCTATTGGTAAACCAATAGATGAGTCTCTGAAGATATTTGGCTTCTCAAATGGTTTGGGTCGTGATTATGACCCAATCGCAACTGTCGTCCAAAGCTCCTTGAGCAAGATCTCTCCACCAAGATTCGGTGATGTGGTTTATGAAGTTGAAAGCTTTGAAAACAAGCTTCAGTCGTACAATGTCTCAGATGCTGTTACTCCACATCTTGCGTTTCATGTTCAACAAAGTGGCTATGGCAACCAGTCGAGAGGAGGCTATCGTGGTAGAGGTCGTTCTTCAGGACAAAATAGAGGACATGGAGGCTACTCCTCTCATGGCAGAGGTTTCTCTCAACACCAAACAACTTAGCAGTCCTCTGGTGAACGTCCCATTTGTCAGATTTGTGGTCGAACAGGACACCTTGCGACTGATTGCTGGAATTATTTTGATCACAACTATCAGAGACCTGACGTAGCTCAAGTGTTTTTCTCCCTGCAAATCTCTGATGGTAATGACTGGGTAACTGATTCTGGAGCTACCGCTCATGTCACTTCCTCGGCCATTAATCTGCAGTCTGCAACAACATACAATGGGAATGACACCGTTCAGGTTGGAGATGGCACTTACCTACCTATCACTCATGTTGGATCAACTACCATTGCTTCCTCTACAGGTAAAATATCGTTAAATGACGTGTTGGTCTGCCCGGATATAAAAAAATCTCTCATTTCTGTATCTAAACTGTGTGATGATCTACCTTGTGGAGTTTGGTTTGATTCTAATAAGTTCTGTGTTGTTGACATACCAACTCAGAAGGTGGTAGCAAAGGGTCCACGAAATAGAGGGTTATACACTTTGGAGAATCAAGAATTTGTGGCACTGTTCTCTAATCGACAATGTACAGCCTCTGAAGATACTTGGCATCATCGGCTTGGACATACAAATTCTCATGTTCTCCAACACCTCAAGAACAGCAAGGAAGTTAACATTAATAAGAGCAGAACAACCTCCATTTGTGAGCCTTGCCAGATAGGGAAGAATAGTAGATTACAGTTTTTTGAATCGGATTCAAGAGTTTTTTGTCCCCTAGATCAAGTTCATTGTGATCTTTGGGGACCTTCTCCAGTTGTATCTCAACAAGGGTTTAAATATTATGCAGTTTTTGTGGATGAATAATCAAGATTTACTTGGTTCTACCCTTTGAGAGCAAAGTCTGAATTTTTCTCTATATTTAAGATCTTTACATCAATGGTTGAGAATAAATTCAAGACAAAGATGAACGTGTTTCAGAGTGATGGAGGAGGAGAGTTTACAAGCAATGTTCTTAAGCAGTTTCTCTCAGAAAATGGCATAATTCACAGAATTTCATGTCCCTACACTCCTCAACAGAATGGAATTGCTGAAAGAAAACACAGACATATAGTTGAGTTGGGTTTAACTATGTTGTTTCACAGTCACACTCCTCTACATCACTGGGTTGAAGCATTCTTCACAGCAAGCTTTATCACCAATCTTCTACCCTCTCCAACACTGAACAACTGCAGTCCATTTGAAGTTTTATTCAAAGAAAAGCCTAACTATTCTATGTTAAGAGTCTTCGGTTCAGCATGTTATCCTTGTCTCAGACCTATGGCAAGCCACAAATTCGATACAAGGTCTCTTCAATGTGTTTTTCTGGGTTATCATACTCAATATAAAGGGTATTGATGCTTATATCCTCCAACAGGAAAAGTTTACATCTCGAGACATGTTATTTTTGATGAAAGTTGCTTCCCTTTTCAACAACAATACAAGCATCTGCTTCCAACATATCAAACTCCCCTGCTCCAAGCTTGGCAAGCAGCATCGCCATCCCCACAATCAGTTCTTGTTCCTATTCCTTCTCTGGTTTATCCAACTCAAGGAACCACACCAACAATCATTTCAGAACCTGAGAATATTACTACAAACATTGGTGAGCCTGACAATTTGACAGGTGAGAATGAAGATTTGATAGGGGAGGACACTGAGAGTTAAGTTGCTGATGAAGAAGATCTTGAAAATCAACAAGAAGAGCTCCAAGAGATCAATGCTCATCCCATGACTACTCGAGCAACAGCAGGGATACACAAACCGAACCCAAGATATGTCCTTCTTACCTCACATTTCGTTCCTCAAGAACCAAAAAAACATAACTGAAGCTCTAGCACATCCATGATGGAATGATGCAGCACATGATGAAATCACAACAATACACATGCTTCATACTTGGGACTTGACGGAACCTACAGAGGATATGAACATTTTGGGGTGTAAATGGGTCTTCAAAACCAAACTTAGGCCTGATGGTTCTGTTGACAAGCTAAAGGCTCGATTGGTTGCAAAGGGTTTTGATCAGGAGGAAGGTCTGGATTATCTGGAGACATTCAGTCCAGTCGTAAGAACAGCAACAATTCACATGGTGCTTGATGTTGCGGTTGCAAAGGATTGGGACATCAAACAACTTGATGTTTCTAATGCGTTTCTTCATGGAGAATTAAAAGAACCTGTATTCATGCTCCAACCTCATGTTTTCATTGATAAGCAGAGACCTTCTCATGTTTGCCGACTCACAAAAGCTCTATACGGTCTCAAACATGCTCCGAGGGCCTGGTTTGATACCTTCAGCAAATATTTGATTGAATTTGGGTTCACCTGCTACAAGTCTGATCCATCCCTCTTTACCTATCACAGAAATGGTAAATCTCTAGTTCTCCTCTTGTATGTTGATGACATGCTTCTTACAGGGAGTGATAAGAGTCTAGTCAACACTCTGTTAGAGTCTCTGAATCAAAGGTTCTCTATGAAAGATCTTGGAGCTCCTAGCTACTTTCTTGGTGTTAGAATTCAAAAGTGTTCAGAAGGATTCTTTCTCCATCAAACAGCTTATGCAAAAGACATTCTTTATCAAGCTGCTATGTCTGACTCCAATCTGATTGCAACACCACTGCCACAAAATCTGGACAAGATGAATCCTGAACTCTTTTCTGAGCCTACCTACTTTTGAAGTCTTGCGGGAAAGCTTCAATATCTTACAATCACTAGGCCTGACATTCAGTTTGCAGTCAACTTCGTATGTCAAAGAATGCATGAACCTACAATATCTGACTTTGGTATGCTCAAACGAATCCTGTGATACATCAAAGGTACGTTACATATGGGTTTGTATATTAAGAGGAGTTCCAATTTGTCTCTTTCAGCGTATTGTGATAGTGATCACTCTGGTTGTAAGAAGACCCGTCGTTCCACAACAGGATTCTGCATTCTTCTCGGTCCGAACCTGATAAGTTGGTCTGCTAGAAGGCAAGAAACAGTGTCTCATTCGTCTATTGAAGCAGAGTACATGGCACTTACAGCTACAGCTCACGAAATAACCTGGCTCTCATTCCTCCTACGTGATCTGAGGATCTCTCAACAGTTTCCAACCTTGCTCCAATGTGACAATCTCTCTGCAGTGTACCTCAGTGCAAACCCAGCTCTTCACAAACGCTCCAAGCACTTTGACACTCACTTCCACTACATCCGAGAACAAGTAGCATTGGGACACATTGAGACAAAACATATACCAGCTCAACTTCAACTAGCGGATATCTTTACCAAATCTTTACCAAAGCATGAGTTCGAGGATCTAAGACACAAACTTGGTGTTGGTGTTTCACCCACCACAAGTTTGAGGGGGAATATAAGTGATATATGTGAGTTGGGCCACAAAACAATCCAACAAGGAGGAAGCCCAATAAAGAAGGTTAGTCAACACTCTCAAGTCATGACAAAGACTGTACCTGCAACTCCCCTGCTCCATAACCGATTCGGTGCTCTGCAAGATAAGGATGATGAGTAGCTCATCACAGCTGTCATGAGAGCTGTCACAATGACTCACCTCTTTCTAGATTGTTCTCTTTGTTCCTATATAAGACATGCCTTCTAAGAGTGTAAGATCTATCTTGAGATTATAATAAAAGAATCAAGTTCTTCTCAAAGTTTTCTCTTTATTCTCAACTCTATCTATATAAAATATTTTAAAAAATGCCCTAAGTTTTTTTTGAAAACTAAACTTATGTTTTTGTATAATAACATAACAATTACTAGGATTTAATTTGTGGTATACCACGAGATAATTCTTTATATATATATATATATATATATATATATAATTTTATGATTTTATATTATAATTTATTAAATTTCTTTGATTTTTTAAAAAGATGATTCGGTTTTATATATATTTTAGTGTACTGACAATAAAAAAATTGTGTTATTTAAATTGTGATTTTGTATAGACATTTCCATTAAAAATTGTAATTAAGAAAGGTAATATATTGTGGTTAACATTCTCGAGTAGACCATGATTTTATTACAAATATTCATCCAAGTTCTAATATTTATTCAAATAGAAAAAGAATAATTATGCAAGTCTAAAGATTATAATAAAATGTGCACTTCAAAAATGTTAATATAGATATATCTAATAAAGTTCTAAGAATTGTGCCAATCATTATTAATTCTGTACCAAAATTTTATAAGAGTTCAAATGATAGATAGTCGTCCTACTAGATAGAACCCATAGTTTTGTGTGAAAATTATTTTGAACCACACTTAGTTGAAATTTAAAACAAAACAAATTCATATCTGACATATATATTATCAAGTGTCAGGAAGATAGCAAGAAGCGAAATTGTGGATTTTAGATTTTATACTGAACTAATCATCACTTACATGTTGCATGTTGTCACATAATTTTAATAATGACTGAATTCCCTACTGAGGAAAAAAAATAATACATCGTAGTCACAATATTTAATTATAATTATTTAATCATTATAAATTATATAAATATAACAAAATTTATTTCAATATATATATATATATATGATTTTTTTTACAATGTATATTTTAGTCCATATAGGTATTAGTTAGGGAATTTAGTCGAAATTACTACATTTGAGAAAGATCTTTTCCAAAGTACCACATTTTTTTTTTGTAACTACCATATTTTAGATTTTAGAGAGAAAGAAGATGAAGAATATATTTTTGGTATAAAGAGCCAGAATATGGAAGCTTGATATATAAATATATATTGTTATGACACATTACCTATGTGATTGGATGTTATACATGCTTGAGGCAGGTTTGGCATTTATTATGGACAGAGAAAAAATTCACATTGCAAACGTTTGTAAAAAATATCTATAATAATAAAAGAGAAAGGACAAAAGGCATAACAAAGAAAAAGAACACTTTGAAAAAGCAAGATGATTATTTACAAGTTCGCGAGGAACTTTTTTTTTGTGCAAACGAAGTTTGAAAGGAGCTAAAACCTATTATTGGTGGTTGTTGTCCATACGGTAAATGAAAAATTGTTCACAATCAAGTAGAGGACAATTAGTCTACTGAAAAAAATTGTGGTTAAGTTTTGTATTCAATTATCGAAATTGTCTATTATTGCATTTGAACTGGTGGACTACTTGTACATAGATAGTTGTCCATGATATTTAGAAATTAGAGGACACACCTGTCCATCGATATAGTCTAAGATCAAATTTGACATATCTATAATATCACAAAAATGGTGGACATGATTTTAAAATGTTGTACATCATCGTTCATAACATGTCCACGATGTTTTATTTGACATATGAACATTTGAACGACTTGTTTTGAGATGAAATGTCCATTGTGTATGATCATTGCAACATTAGAGTATTTACAAACAAATCTAGTCCATCAACTTATCTAGTAGGATATAAACCTTGTCCACTAACTAACCTATTAGTGTATATACATTTTCCACCAACTAACTAGTCCATTAACTAAACTAGAAGGATAACAATCTTGTCCACATGTTCTAAAATGTCCACGGTTTATTCTTTGATATAAAAGCATGTATATGGTGGAATTAGTATTCCAAGAACACTTCATAACAACAACATCATAAACAAAAAAATGAGAAAGTTTGTTTCTGAAACGATCCGACCCGTTTTTTAATATAATAATTAACTAGTGGTCCCATACCCACTAGCCACCTGACCACAATCAAAGCAAACAGCGGAAATAACCAAATGATACCAATAAACAATAACCAATGACCAATTATTAATAAACCAATAATTCAATAGCAATATTAAACCAACCAACAGAATCAAAGAACATTAACCAGCAACCTAGCAATGTTCTGCTGACCCAGCTTTAGCAACCTAACAGAAGCCAGACAACAACCAATCGAGCCACTAGAACATCCTTCTCTTCATTGCCTTGATTCCACGATCACACTTTGCCTTTATCTACACCACAACACATATGAGATGCGTGAGTATTTAATAAACACTCAGTGAGGCAATCCTCCCATCTACTAGGCTCTAGTATATACACACAAGCAATTGAGATATCTCTAACCATCAAACAGTAATCAACAAACAAACAACAAACTAGGACAACTGCATCGACCGACACCAATCAATGCATCGACCGAAACCAACTGGGGTTGCATCGACCGACACAAGCTTGGATCGACCGATGCATGCTCCACATTGCACGAAATCCCTAATTGCATCGATCGACGCCTCCACATGACATCAACAGATGCTCCTAGGTCAAATCGCACCGTCCTCGCATCACATCGACCGATGCATTTTATGCATCGGTCGACACACATGCCGAGCATCATCTTCCCTGCAGCTCCTCACGGATCTCCGTCCCTAAACCACCAAAACACAATCCAATGCCACATAGAAGCCTCCCAAAGCCTTTTGTGACTCAACAACATTCTAACAAGCCAAGGAATCAACCATCTAACACATAAACAAGCAAAATCAGAGAATCTCAAGCTTAGATAAGCCATGGTCCTGCACTCACCTTTGACATAAAGATTCTGATTCTAAAACCACAGGTCTACACTCCTAGCAAGCTCCTACAATGATCCCAGCTACAGATCTCCACTCCTTAGTCAAGATCTCTCAGGAAAAAGGTAGAAAACTCCAAAACCCCATAAGAACAGTTTCTCTCTTCTTTTCTCTCTAAAAAGCGGCTAAACCCGACTAAAGACGACAACAACTCCTTTTAAACTCGACTTCAAGGATTTCCTAACCCCAAAGCGTTTAACTTACTTGTTCCATGACCAAACTGGCCTTGCATCAACCGATGCCACACTTGCAAGGATCGATGCACATCCCAAACAGGGATTCCGGTTCGCGGATGTTACAATTCTCCCCCACCAAAATAGATTCATCCTCGAATCTCAAACAACCATCAGTCAAGGACTCTCGTGCACCCATCTCCACGGCCTGCACTCCTCCGACCGATCTACGAAGGTCACCTCTAGGCGATGAACTCATGTTCCAGTCATTATTTGCTCTCGACTTTTGGACTTACCTTTACTCATAGGTCTCGACCTTGAGTTATGTTGGCTCCTCATCAGGCCTAAGCCTGCATGCCACAATATAAAAGGAAATCCAATATTTGACTCTCGGGTTACCATCCTACAGCGCGTCCCCGGATTGTCATCCGAAGTCGATATATCAACCATACCCTCAAGCCACAAAGTCTCAGAATATGGCAGTACTAGGAGAACTAAATTCCACAAAGATCCGTTCAAGACCAACTGTCCTTAGAGCAAACAATTTTTGAACACGTCTGAGCCCTATCCCTAACCAGGTTTCCTTCATGTGGCTCTTGTAAAACAACACAATGACCACATAAGGATCATCAAAACGCCATAAGGGCCGCCACAAAGACAAACAAATATCCTAAAAAGGACTGCCACCAAGGCCGAATGTGTAAACAGACCGCCAATAAGACCAAACAAATGTCCTAAACAGGACCGCCACCAAGGCCAAACGATTTTTTAAACAGGACCGTCACAAAGAGCACTTTTTCCGAAAGACTGTCACGAAGACCACTTGTCCCGAAGAACGGTCACAAAGACCACTCGTCCCGAAGGACCGTTACAAAGACCACATGTCCCGAAGAACCGTCACAAAGAACACATTTCTCAAATGACCGTCACGAATACCACACATCCCAAAGGACCGTCACAAAGACCACACATCCTGAAGGATCGCCTAAACATTCCACATGTCCTGAAGGACTGTCACAAAGACCACACATCCCAAATGATCACCTAAACAGACAACAATGACTAAACAACCCACCATAAAAACCACACAATTAGCTAAAAAGCCCTCCACAAAGGCCACACAATTGGCTAAACAGCCCACCACAAAGGCCACACATTGTCTAACAAGACTGCCCCACACGGCCACAATGACTCAAAAGTCCGCCACAAAGGCTACACAAGCCCCACCAAGGCTCACAACCGCTGAAAATGGACAAATTCTAACTCCCATAAAACTTTCTATTTTTAGCAACTTCCATTTCTGGAAAGTTTCCACTTTAAGAAACTTCAACTTCAGGAAACTTTCCTCTTTTAACATCAGCCTCGTGGAAATCTCGTATCCCGAACACCACCTCATCTTGGTACTTAGTCGCACAACCAACCACCCAAAGAGACCAAGTAACAAGAGAGATGGGCTGGAATACTCCATTCCCACTCCAGCCACGGACTACAGCTGGGACAAAGCTAGACAAGCTCAAGCCGCGCCCTGCTTCTCGAACAACTTCTTGAACCTTACCTTCATCCTCGCCTCTGGCTCCCAAGTCTGCTCCTCAACACCATCACAGTCTGAAAGGACTCTCATCAAAGGAATCCTCTTCTTCCGAACTTCCTCGACTCTCCTCTCGAGAACCCTCACTGGTCTCGCCTCCAAAGTCATGTTAGGCTGAAGATTCTTAGGAATCTTAGCCAACAACTGATCATCCTCGCAGAGATACTTCCGCAACATCGACACATGGAAAACCTTGTGGAACTCACGCATAACCTCAGACAACTCCAGCCTATATGCTATCGGTCCCACCCGCTCAATCACTCTGAACGGACCCATGTACCTTGGACTCAACTTAGTCTCCGTTAATGACCTATTCGAACCCTGCAACATGGCCATCTTGAGGTACACTTTGTCTCCCACCTGAAACTCAAGATCTCTGCTCCTCTTATCGGCATAACTCCTCTGTCGATCCTGAGCTTCCTTCATGTTCAGCTTCAGAACCCGAATCTTCTCCGAGGTCTCTTGAACGAAAATTACCCGGTACATGCTCCTCTTCCCCACCTGAGTGCAGCATAATGGTGTACGACATGGCCTCCCATACAATACCTCATAAGGAGCCATCCTAACACTCGCCTGATAGCTACTGTTGTAAGCAAACTCTACCAAGCTAAGGTGATCTGCCAAATGGCTACCCCTATCCAACACACACATCCTCAGGAAATCCTCTAGCGTCTCGATCGTCCTCTCTGACTGTCCATCTGTCTGGAGATGATAAGCTGTACTAATATGCACCTTAGTGCCCATCTCTGCCTGAAATGCCTTCCAAAACATTAAGGTGATACTTGGAATTCCGATCAAACACTATATTCGCTGGCACCCCGTGTGTAACATCCCTGATCCGTTCTAGGACTAAGACAAATCAAACGCGTTATTTGTGATACCCGTAGACGATCCAACCGAGGTTATTAGAACGAATCCAATACCTTAGTAAGTGATATGTATATATTTTACCATATTGAACCACTGTTTATTCACATTTTTTACATGTTTTATTAGCTTGTTTTGTCACTTCCATGTAGTTTAAGGACCGTTTATGCATTAGAGTAGGATTTGCATTGCATTTGCATTCTTTCTTGTGTTAACAAGTGAATTGGACAAAAAAAGGCATGGAAATAGCATTTGGGATGAGAGGAGTGTAACAATTGAAGCAGATGGGAGTTGAATCAAGGGGATGACCAGCAAATCATGAAGCACTCGACCATCACCACTAATGCACTCGACCGTTCGCATCTGAAGCACTCGACCGTGTGCGACTCATGGACTCGACCGTGTGATATTCAGCAACTCAACCGTCTGGAAGCAAGGGAATGGACCACTCGACCAAGCCACTCGACTGCTTGTGGTCGAGTACATCGAGCCGACTTTCTATTTTTTCATCCAGCCAAATCAGGGCTTCCTTCCCTCACTATATTTATTCTTTGTACCCCATGGCCGCCAACAACACTCTCTTTTAGGAAAAAAACACATCAGCAGCCACAAAAACCTTAGTTCTTACCCCTTAAGGGTTTTTAGCTATTATTTACTGTTTTTCTCAGATTTCAATACTTTGTAAGTCTCATAACTTTCTGGGTATTGAGAATCTGAGTTTGCTTCTTTATATTAAGTTGTTATTCATCATCTCATCTATCTTATCATGCTAGTTTTATCATTTTCTGGGTTTATGTTCATCATCATCATGTTTTGTTCATCTGAGTAGTGAGTTAGGATTCTGGACATGGATTAGGCTGGTTTAGGGTTGTGGCAGTCTGGAATGGTCAAGCTTGATTGTTGAAATATCTCTTCTGGGTTGGGTATGCTCTAAGCTGTTCTTATATCTGAGAGGGTAAAAATAGATCTTAAGCTTCCTAGCATCACATCAATGTCTAGGTTGTTAAGATAAAGCCAACACTGGAGATTATCATGCTTGTCCCAAGAGATTGGTTGCACAAGGTGATTTTTGACAAGTAATGGTCTGGTTCTTAATGCATGTTCAGTATGGTTTCACCAATGAGAGTTGGGTTAGGATGTTACTGTAACTTGATCACTTCTATCATGAGAGTGGATTAGTGAGTCATTAAGATCATTGTCTAGAGATAGCTCATGTTTGATTGAGGTTTGTTGATAAGTTTAGATAGCCACAACTTGAACACCAGCCCATGAATCCATCTTTGGAAGCCTACTTTGTTATCTGATTGTTTATTACCGCATCTTATCTTGTTTCATTGCATTTTGTTCTGTTTAATTTTGTCAAGATTGCATCTTTTATTCGTACTGTTCAACTCGACCATACACACGGTCGAGTGCTTGATCGAGCACCTTCAGTTCCTTTATTTACTTCATGTTTCATTTCTGTTTCATTTAGTTTAATTTCTGCATCTTTATAGTTTTGTTTAGTTCTTGCTCCTGCTTAATTTACATTCAACACTATTTTACTTTCTGCATTTACATTTCTGTCATTAGGATTGTTAGTATCAAAACCATTCTCATATTTGGCTTGACTTGAGTCTCTGGTTACATCTTGATTACATGCATCACACACTTTATGGATTGACATCCTTTATGATACAACAACATAAGGGAATTGAAACACCTTGCATCCCATTCTGATCATCTCTGCTTATGTCCATGTTTGCATACACTCATTGCATAAGTTAAGCTAGAGAGATCTTTGAAAAACAAAGTGTTCCAGTCAGTCCATCCGCGGGTACCGTTCCTCTCGAACACGGCCTAAGGCTTTCAACCCGTACCATGTCCGCGAGTTGTGCTAGTCCAGAAAAGAATAATATCGAGTGGAAAACAAAGCTTTTAATAAAAAACTCATTTTATTAATCTTCAAAATACCTTAAAATACATACGTGTTTGGCGCCAAGGCCTAATGCCCAAATCGAGTCATACAATAAATATTCCAAATTTTTTTTACAAAGGCAACAAACTCTACACCAGTGTTCAGCTTCCGTGCTTTCCCAAAGGTCTCCCAACTATGGTTCCCAAAAAAACAAAAGTAGAATCTTGAGTCATCTAAGATTAATCAGTGAGTCCGGGATCTAACAAACAACAACCCCAAACCCAATCCGCCCAAACAACAATCAAGCACACAACACACAATCAAGCTTAACAAGCAATCATACTCAATACAGAGTATTTACAACGGAAGCTAACTAACACTACAAACAACATGGCACCACAACCATCACACTACTCACTACCAAACCTAAAGGCATTTACTACTAATGCGACTCGGATTTCCCACAAGGCAATGTCTTCTAACCCTTAGCCACAAAGGCTAGAAGGATCACATCCCTTCCCCAAAACTGTGTACAAGGGACCTATTCCCTTACGGCAAAATTTACTACTTTGTCAAGTAGTGCCCGGTGGTAGTGAACCGCTCCGAGCCGTTGGGACAATCACGACCTCGCCACACCCTAGCCATAGAAATGACTAACACCAGACTACTTACTACGAGCCTAACATAATATCAGTACTACTCGCAATAAGGTCTACTAACATAAACAAGTCAATCAAGCAGCAACAAGATTAACTAACAACAAACAATCAATCAAACAAACAAACAACCAAGCAAACAAACAATTAACCAACACACACACAAAGCTAGCTTATCATGCCAACAAATACCAAGTAATGGCCATGAATAAACAAGCAGCATAACAGTTATACCAACGATAGCCTAACCTCATAAAATTGCATAAGCAACTTCACAACAACAAATAGATCTCGAAACTATACCAAGTATAGTTCCTAAACCTCACACACACTTCAAAAAATAAAAATAGATCAAGCAAGGATGCTAGATCTAAACCAACCAAACAAATTGATCTCACACAAAACGTAGATCTAACTATCATGCACAAGTATAAACATGCAACCTCAATCCTAAACCCATACACAAAATAAAATCCTAGCCATGTGCTACTACACATGCTTCGGTACTTTCCTTGGCCATAACGTCGAGAAAACGACGTTCTACCCTTGCCCGCCTATTGATCTCGATAAGACTAGCTTTCTCCAAGGATGGATCTAAGCTTCGGACCAAACCAAAAACTTAGAAAAATATTCTAAAAAGAATAACAGACTACGAGCAGAATTTACTTATCGGAAACCCGACCACGACTCTCGACTCGACCAACTTCTACCTGACTCGCCTCCACAAGGTACTCAAACTAACTAACGATCTAACTAATCTAAGGGGGGGATTTTTGGGTGGAAAGCTAATGAACTAAGCTAGATTTCGAGGCTTTATATAGGGAGAGGAGTTTTAGCTCCCAAGCTAAGGCAAGCACGAGGTGGTGGATAACCATTATCTAAAAGCTTATCCTTATCCACTTCCACTTTCATCCTTATCCAACTCAAGCTTGTGCCAACTTACGCTCCACACACGCCAAGCTCATCCAAACGTGTGGCACCATGTGGAAGACACACTCCCAGCTGGTGACACACCTACTTGCACCACAAGCACCTCTACAACAAAGCAGCTTCGCGGCCAAAACTGAACCGAGAGTTCTCCGACCGACTTTTACAACTAAACTCATGTAATGTGGCTTGTCTTTAACCACTTACTAACATGGTTGTCTCCGTATCCAAACACGTTCGATCATCACTCGTTTGTCTCGGCCATAGCAACTCCTTCTCGATAAAACTAGTTTTCTCGGTACAATTGATCTTTCCATCGACCAAATTGTTTAACCATTAATAGCAACCTCCATAATCTTTAGTAAACACTCGATCAGGTCTTTTGACCGAATGCATATCATCTTCCCATAGCCTTACTGCCCATTTCCACTGATAGCTGGTCCTTCCCTTCTCGATACTTGCCGGTAGCGAATAGAAATCTCTAACTTGGTCATGGTTTGATATAAAAATCAATTCAACCATTTTTCTTTGATCAATACTTCGAATAAGGCTTGGTTCACTGATGGCTCCATTGAATTTTTCCTTTCAAAATTTTTTTCAAGTCTCGGTCGCACGTCTACGTTCGCAGTCGTCCGTCCGTATACTAGGTCAAAGTCAGGATATTACACCGTGCAACCTGACTATCTTCTTCACATACTTCTTAGCCAAGACTGCTGTCCCATCGGTCTTCTTAATGGCCATAAAATGTGCCGACTTAGTCAACCGGTCCACGATGACCTAAATAGCATCAAAGGTCCTAGACACTAGCAAACCTACCACGAAATCCACCTTGATCATGTTCCACTTCCACTCTAGAATAGGAAAACTCTTCAACAAGCTTCCCGGAACCTGATGCTCAGCCTTCACTAGCTGGCAGACATCGCACCTTGCGACCCAACTAGCTACATCCTTCTTCATCCCAACCCAATGATAATACCACTTGAGGTCACGGTACATCTTAGTCGCTCCTTGATGAATAGAGAACATGCTCACATGAGCCTCTCTCAGGATCTCCTGCCTCAACTCCTCACCTTGGACACACAGATCCGACCGTGCAAAAGTATGGTACCATTGGTAGAGACCTAATTCTCCGAACCAACAACTCTAGAGGCATTCACCAGCCCCACATCCTTCATCTAAGCCAACAGCACACTGCTCAGAAGATTTGCTCTATCATCCACCTCCAAACTAAATGGCTCCCGAGAAATAGCACATAACTTCAATTCACTAATCTCTCTAACCAATGTCTCCATGTCCTGCTCCTGAGCCGAAGCCGCCAGCTTCCGATTCAGCGCATCTGCAACCAAGTTAGTCTTACTGGGGTGGTTAACTATCTCAAAATCATAATCTGCCACCAGCTCCATCCACCGCTTGTGCCTCAAATTCAACTTAGGCTGAGTGAATATATACTTCAGACTTTTATGATCTGTAAACACCTGTACCTTTGCACCATAAAGATAAGATCTCTAAATCTTCAGGGCAAAGACTACAGCAGCCATCTCCAAATCATGAGAATGATAGTTGTCCTCATGCTTCCGCAACTGCCGCGAAGCGTAGGCAATCCTCTTCCCATGCTGCATCAACACACACCCCAAACAACCTTTGGATGCATCTGTATAAACCACATAGGGCTCTCCCGGCTCTGGCAATACCAACACTGGCGTAGTAGTCAACATCTCCTTCAGGCTTGCAAAAACCTCTTTGCACTCATGTGACCAAACAAACGGAACATCCTTCCTTGTCAACTTAGTCATCGGTCCTACTCTGCTCGCAAACCCCTGCACAAACCCCCTGTAATAACCTGCCAACCCAAGAAAACTCCTGATCTCTGTGGCATTTTGCGGTCTAGGCCAATCCCTGATTGCCTGAATCTTCTGTGGATCTACAAAATCTCCTCCAGAAGACACAATGTAACCCAGAAAACCCATCTCCCTCAGCTAGAAACTACACTTTCTCAACTTAGCATACAACTTCTTCTCCCGCAGCTTCAGATGCACTGCATGCTCCTCAGGACTCTTAGAATAAACCAGGATATCGTCGATAAAAATGATGACAAACACGTCCAGAAACTCTTGAAATATGCTGTTCATCAATCTCATAAACGCTACTAGCGCATTAGTCAACCCAAACGACATCACCATGAACTCATAATGCCTATACCTCGTCCTGAATGCAGTCTTCCTTACATATGCCTCATCTATCGGGATTTGATGGTAACCCAACGCCAGATCTATCTTGGAGAACCAAGTAGCACCTCTCAGCTGATCCAACAACTCATCGATCCTGGGAAGAGGGTACTTGTTCTTCATAATGACCGGTTCAAACCACGATAGTCAATACACAAGCGAAAACTCCCTTAGAGATACACTAAGACAAATGAATCCCTTGTTCAACAAATCCTCCAACTGATTCTTCAGCTTTGCCATCTCTGCTTAGCCATCCTATAAGGAGTCTTGGATAATGGCTTCGTACTCGATTTCAGCTCAATATTGAAAGGATCAGACCGCAAAGGTGGTAACCCCTGGAACGACTGGAACACATCCTCAAAATCCTCAACATCCTGAATATTGCTAATCGTAGACTGCCCCACTGACTTCGACATCGATTTCGTAACCAGATAAGCCTCACGTCAAGATAAGACTCCCCGAAGTCGGTCTAACTCACTCAAGAACCAACTTTCCTCTAGGACGCTCAAACTCCACTCTACCCTGATGACAATCAAGGTGAACCATATGACGATGCAACCAATCCATCCCTAGGACAACATCATACATCTCCACTAGGCCGATAAGCAAATCCGCTGGCCACGACTCCCCTGCGATCTGAATATCAACTCTCTCGCTCGTCCAATGACTCTCAGAAACTTACCTCCCGCAACTCTGACAACTCCCGCTCACTCCCCGGGATCTCCTCTGATGTTAGCGCTCTTTGTGCACTCCGAAGTAATGAATCTATGGATTGCTCCAGAATCAAACTTAACGTGGGACCTAAACCCACCCACCAACAAGATCCTTAAACAAACTTCATGTGCTGGGTACCAGAAATTATCAGATGAAAAAACATAAAATCTGAACGTACTGAGATTTACAAAGTCTAGGTACCAGAAATTATACATGTGATCGCCCCGACACTAGTTCCACCAAACTCCACAGTCGTGTACACCCGTGGCACCTGCTCAATCCATGCCACCTACTGCATGCTGCACCGCTGCTACCGCCATCTGCTGTAACTTAGAACACTTGGGCTTGATATGCCCAGGCTCCCTGCAATGATAGTATACACAAACCGCTGACTGAGCTGCCGGTGTGGCACTCCTCTGGAGACAGCTACATACCTTGTTCTCCATGCTACCGCACCCATAGCATCCTGCACCACTCGGCCTCTGTGTAGCCTCCCACTTCATCTTGGTTCCTTGCGCAGGCTTGCCGCCTTTGCTAGAACCTCCATGATGTTGAGCCTTCTTAAGCTGAACTGCTGGACTAACCGTCATTGACTGTGTCGGAATGTCCTCCTTAATCTCTACCGTAGTCTCAACCAGCTATGCCCGCGTAGCGTAGCTCCGCCCTCTACAACGGAGCCTCAAACCTCACGAAGGGTCCTCATAAACCTTCTGATCTGAACCTCCTCGGACTCTATCTCCTGAACCCCAAATATCAGAAGTCTACTGAACTCCATGTCTAGCTCCTACATTGACCGAGTCCCATGAGATAACATAAGGAGATACACCTCCAACCGGTCTAATGCCTCCCTAGGAAAATACTTATGGTTGAACACCTCCATGAAGTCAGCCATAGACATCTCTCTCTGCACCCTCCTGGCAGCTATTGATCTCCTTCACAAGAGAGCATCACCAATCAAGTTGTGAACTTCTATGTCCACCCAAAACTCATGAGGAGATATGAGAGATTGGAAGTTACATTCCACTCTCGCCCTCCACGCATCTGAGATAACGAGAATGAGCTCCTACATCCGCAGCCACTAGTTGTTGTACCTCTACCACCACTGGCGATACCACCTGAGCTTGAGCCGGTACCACTCCCGGTAACCGCTTTAGCACTCGCGCCAACAAGTCCACAAGATCAACACCTCCCCCAGGGACTCCACCTGCTGGGATTCCCGCACCCGGAACCCTAGCATCACCGGTCAACCCAGTGCCGACAACGCCCACACCGACTCTCTCAGCGCATACGGTCCTATCGGTACCCCACCGGCTACACTCATGGAGCCCTCCTGGAAGCCCTACAACTCGTCGATGCCCTCTGTTATCACACTCTGGTCTACAATATCACTAATCGTTGGGCCTCTGCCCCTACCATGACCATGTCTACATCTACGACCACATCCGCATCTACGACCAGCAACAACACCACCTCAGACCATCTGCACTACCATGAACAGAAGGCTAAGCAAGCAATCTCAACAGAACACAAAACAAAACTCACCGTAGAATTACATTGTAGGCTCGTAGAGAATGTTCTAGGACTCAATGCCACACACAATTAACTAACTCACATAATCAGTCACAGCATGAAAATCCCCAACATCAACAACAGAAACCTAGTGAACCTAAACCTAGAACCGTAAGGGCTCTGATACCAAACTGAAACGACCCGACCTATTTTTTTTTAATATAATAATTAACTAGTGGTCTCATACCCATTAGCCACCTGACCACAACCAAACCAAACAGCGGAAAAATAACCAAATGATACCAATAAACAATAACCAATGACCAATTATTAATAAACCAATAATTCAATAACAGTATTAAACTAACCAACATAATCATAAAACATCAACTAACAACCTAGCAATGTTCTACTGACTCAACTCTAGCAACCTAACAAAAGCCAGACAACAACCAACTGAGCCACTAGAACGTCCTTCTCTTCATTACCTTGATTCTACGATCACCTTTTTCCTTTATCTGCACCACAACACATATGAGATGTGTGAGTATTTAATAAACACTCAGTGAGGCAATCCTTCCATCTACCAGACACACAAGCAATTGAGATATCTCTAACCATCAAACAACAATCAACAAAAAAAACAACAAACCAGAACAACTGCATTGATTGACACCAACCAATGCATCGACCGACACCAACTGGGGTTGCATCGATTAACACAAGCTTGCATCGACCGATGCAAGATCACCTGCATCGATCGACACCAACACTGCATCGACCGATGCATGCTCGACATTGGATGAAATCCCTAATTGCATCGATCGAAGCCTCCACATGGCATCGACCGATGCTCCTAGGTCGAATCGAACTGTCTTCGCATTGCATCAACAGACGCATAGAGTGCATCGATCGACGCATATGCCGAGCATCATCTTCCCCGAAGCTCCTCACCGGATCGTCGTTCCTAAACCACCAAAACACAATCCAATGCCACAAAGAAGCCTCCCAAAGCCTCTTGTCACTTAACAACGTTCTAACAAGCCAAGGAATCAACCATATAACACATAGACAAGAAAAATCAGAGAATCTCAAGCTTAGATAAGCAATAGTCCTGCACTCACCTTTGCCACGAAGATTCTGATTCTCAAACGACAGATCTACACTCCTAGCAAGCTCCTACAATGATCCCAGCTACAGATCTCCATTCCATAGGCAAGATCTCTTAGCAAAAAGCTATAAAACTCCAAAAACCCACAAGAACAGTTTCTCTCTTCTTTTCTCTCAAAAAAGTGGCTAAACCCGACTAAAGACGACAACAACTCATTTTAAACTCGACTTCCATGGTTTCCTAACCCCAAACCGGCCTTGCATCGACGGATGCAACACCTGCATCGATCCATGCACATCCCAAACCGGTTTTGCATCGACTGATACATATATTTAGTGGCCACTTTAATTTAAAACTTAAACAACGAGAAAAAGAGTAACCTTAGGTAAGGGATCTTGCTGTCATTTTACATGAACGTTGTGGTATAATAGAAAAGGTGAAAGAAATGTGGTATTTTGTATAAGTTTTGTCACTGTTCATGGTAGTTTATTAGTTTTATCTATTAGTTATAGAATAATAGATAAAGCCCGCGTAAATACGTGAAGTATTAAACTTAAAATGATAAGATTTTAGTTTTAATAGGTAAATTACGCACCTATTAAAAAATAGTTGAACATCCATGAATAATTTTAAGTGTGTAATTTAGTAGGTGTGTAATTTATGTGTGATTAAAAAAAAGATTTGAATCAAGTGTCTGAAAATGGATAAGGTCAACTATATGCAAATAATTGATAAAAAAAAATAACAATAAACATATAGTATAATTTTGAGAAACCCAAAATAGAAAAACAGTTGACATTAAAGATTTCTCCTCCTACATGCATTAACCTCAACATATCTGACACTACCTCCTCTAAGACGATTGTACCCGGATTCCCAGTCCTCTCACAGGATCCACGGGAAACGATCTAACCGAAACCCAATAATTTCAACGAGACAACTATCGTGAAAATCGCTCCTTACAAAAATCCCACTAATACACCAAATCCCACCTCATCTAATTAGTAAGTCGAACAAGCAACCACCCCTAACGACCGAACAACAAGAGAGGTGGACTAGAATATTTGATTTCGTCCAGCCACGGACAACATTTCCCACGAATACTCTGATTTCCTATCAACTCCTCAAGTGTCGATCGGCACCTCCACCTGGTACCACTCATCACCCAATGTAACACTTGCAAACCAACACACATGGTGTCGATCGACACCCTCCCAATGTATATAGACACCGACGCCCTCAGCATCACCTCCGTCGATCCTCCCTTGATGAACCCAAACTCCAGCCATTCTCCTGCGACCCAAACATATAACCACATGCTGGTGTCGATCGACACCACGTTGGTGACGCTCGACACCCCAACATAGACACAACACGACCATGGAATGTATCCATATTAACTACAGATTAAATCACAAACTAACTGTTCATTTCACAAATTTCTCATTGGATATGGAGCTTGTAGCACCACGAAGCTTCCCACCAAATTTCAGCAAAATCGGATCATGTTTCATCCTCCAAACGTTTCTGCAGTAGCTATCTCAGACCAGTCCGTGCAGTCCATCTACAGGTGTTGGTGTCGACCGACACCAAAATGGTGACAAATGAAACTAACCCATGAATCATGACCCGAGCCTCCCTTCAGACTCCTTCTCGCTGTAAACCCTAATCCTTCATTACTAACGATTTCCCAATCGATTAAACAACAACTAACACGATTTACCTCGATAACAACCATGACAAAGCCCCCTTGACTCTTCCAATCCACCACCAAGTAATTACATCCTTCCCCACACACATATAGAAGATGGATCTCCCTTCTCCTTCCCCTATCCCCAAAGCACAAGGTCCCTCCCTCCAGCATCCTTGCTGAACGACGAAGGAGAAGCTCCCCTGCATCCACTTCTCGATCTCTCCTTCTCTCTCACACCAAGACCTCCTTCCGTTTCCCGTCCATCCCCAAACCATCCTCCTTCTAATCCCTTTCGAGAGAGAACCGACAACTCTTTCCTCTTCTTCTATGGCATGAGACGGCTTGGGAGGAACCCCTAACACTAAGAGGGCGTTCTCCTGTTATAGGGAAAGTATAGGGTTTTTCCAAAACCGCTGAACAGCACAAAACCAAGAAAGAACCAAACTGTCTAACCAGAAACGTTGCTAGTGTCGACCGACACCAACGTTTCCAGGTTACGGACGTTACAATTCTCCCCCTCTAACAAAAGTTTCGTCCTCGAATCTAAGCACCAACAGCTCCTCTGCGAAGCGGCTCCACTCACCGTTGCAATGGTTCACACCATGTAAGCTCAAATTGTAATACCCTATAGGTAACAACAGCTTTGTAGTTATAGTACTTGGGGGTCGAATCCACAGAGACTCAAGATCACACAATAAATTAAAGAGTTTTATTATTACGCTAAACAAAAGTATTTGAATTAAAAATAGCAATGCAAAATATTAAATAAAATGTGTGTAAATTCAAGGAATTAAACGCTAGATTTAGGGAAATTCTCGGGAAATTATAGGATATTAAAACAATTAATAACTCAGGATTCAATCAATTAAAATCAGATCTCGAACTCAAAATTTTACTGTAAAATAAATCAGTTCTCACTGCAAATATTATCTAAGTTTAAAACACGAATATCCAAATCTCTTTGTAAAATTCAAGTTAAAAACAAGTTAAGTTTGTTCACAAAATTACTAACTCAAATCTCTTTGCAAAAAGTAAATTTGCTCATCGGTTTTATCAAGAAAATAAATTATATTAGGTTATTAATTCTTGGTGATCAGTCAAGAATTAATATGGCAAACAACCAAAGATGATGATCACAAAAGATACTGAATACTAAAAATCAACAGATCTAATAAACCATAAAAACCCTATAAAAACCATGAATCTAACAAGAGATCTACTCAGACATGGTGAAAGAAATAACCATCATGAATAAAATAGATATCATAAAAGAATCAAAAGAGAAAACAAAAGGAACTTAGAATCTTCTCTCAACATGCTGAGTTCTTGACTTGTCTCTCTAAAAGTTCTCTAGGTCTCTCTCTCAAAAGTTTACAAAAAAATAAATCTTACAGGTTTCTAAGTCCTAAAAATCATATCTATATATGTCGTAAAACACGTCGGGGACTAATGTTGCAATTAGGTAAAACTTCGAGTCACTTTGTAAATCTTAAAACTTGGGTTTCTTGGTCTGTCGGCAAAAGGGTGTCGAGTGAAACCAAAATTGGTGTCGATCGACACCATCATCCTAGATCGTCTCCAAGTTGATTTCCTTCGGTCTCAATGCTCCAAAACGTTCCAAATTGCTTCATCTATGCCAAAATCCTAAAAACCCTGTAAAGACTCACAAAGAACCTAAAAACACATCAAAAGACTCTAAAACACTCCTTATATCATGGTTAAAAACAGTATAAACCATGATATATCACACCACCACCTACCACACTGGTCAACCCGACTCTGGTCCCGCCAGCCAGCACAAACCTGACTCTCTCGGTCAACACAACTCTGGCCAGCATAAACCTGACCCTCCTGGTCAACACACAAAAACTCCGAGATTAAAACCCCATCAACCCCGAGATCCGCATCCGATCACAACAGAAAATTTGAGATTGAACCCCCATAAATCTCTTAACTCTGCATATGGTCGTTATCCTTATCCCCATGTCTTTGTCACTTTTGCCTCCAACTCATCTGCTCTTAGGTCGTAACCTTCAAGCCATACCGATCTCACTCTCAGACCACCCGTCTTCGAGCCATACTGTCTCACTCTCGAATCGTCACCCTCGAAACTTTGGAACCAGGAGAACCCTAATCTCCTCAGGAGAATCCTCATCTCCTCTGCTACCCTCAGAACCGCAATTCCTCGAGCTATATGTATCTAGAGAAGCCCATGTCCCCTCAGAAAAATCTTCATCTCCTCATGAGTTGTTCAAGACTCCCCGCCCTTAGAGCAAATGGTCATAACGTCTATAAACATTTGCTTAACCAGGACCACCCCCGTGATCCGCTTAAAACATCGTATTCTCCTACCAACCACCATATTCCCTCCTGGAACATCACCTCCACCTTGGCCACTCCTAGGCCACACTCCAAAACATCCTAACCACTTTGGATGTTCACACACACTCTTTCGAAAAATAGACAAGTTCTAACTATTCATAAAACTTTCTATTTTGCGAACCGCATAACCATTTATATCCATGACACACAAGTCAACTATCCTTTTCCAAAATCCTTGTCAGCAAATCCGCATTACGATCATCTCGGGTTTGAACAAAACCTGTTGTCCCAATGACAACTTCCACATTGGCTACCCCACCGGCAACACCCTCAAACCCCCTCTTGACCCACATGTGAATTCTTGACTTGCTATCCCGTGGTACTCACAGGCACCCGACGAAGAAAGTACATAATTTAGCTTCTCGGAACTACACTAACAGATCACATCATTTGAACGATTATTGTTATTTTTATTTTTTCCTACTTGATCAAGTATCTAAACAACACTACCATTTTTTTTAGCAACATTACCGCGTCCCCACAACCTAGACAAGTTTACTTCCATTCAAAAACATGTCGTAGAATTGTATACGCTCTAATACCAAACTAAAACGACCACACCTGGATTCCAAATCCTTGCACAAAATCCACGAGAAACGATCTCACGAGAACACCATAATTTCGATGAGACAACCGGCGTGGAAATCTCTCCTTACAAAAACTCCGACAAATACACCAGACCCCATCTCATCTAGTTACTAAGTCGCACAATCAACCATCCCTAGCGACCAAGAGAGAAAGGCTAGAATATTTGATTTCGTCAAGCCACAGACAACAATTCCCTACAAATACTCGGATTCACTATCAACTCCTCCATTGTCGATCGGAACCTCCACCTGGTGTCGCTCATCACCCAATGCACCACTGGCAAACCAACACACATGGTGTCGATCGACACCCTCCCAGTGTTGATCGACACTGACGCCCTCGGCATCACCTCCATCAATCCTCCCTTGATGAACCCTAACTCCAGATGTTCTCCTATGACCCAAACACATAACCACATGCTGGTGTTAACCGATACCACGTTGGTGTTGCTCAACACCCCAACATTGGCAAAACACAACCATAAAATACATCCATATTAACTTCTGATTAAATTACAAACTAACCATTCATTCCACAAATCCACCATTGGATATGGATCTTGTAGCACCACGAAGCTTCCCACCAAATTTCAGCCAAATCAGACTCTGTTTCATTCTCCAAACGTTTCTTCAAAGTAGCCATCTTGGACTAGTCCGCGTAGTCCATCTACAGGTGTTGGTGTCGACCAACACCACAATGGTGTCGATCGACACCAACCCAGAAATCACAAACCGAGCCTGCTTTCAGGCTCCTTCTCGCTGCAAACCCTAATCCTTCACGACTAATGATTCTCTAAATAATTAAACACCAAACAATACGACTTACCTTGATAATAACCATGAGAAAACCTCCATGACTCTCTCAGTCCACCACCAAGTAATTACATCCTTCCCCACACACATATAGAAGATGGATCTCCCTTCTCCTTCTCCTATTTCCAAACCACAAGGTCTCTCCCTCTAGCCTCCTTGTTGAACGACAAAGGAGAAGCTCCCCTCCAGCCACTACTCGATCTCTCCTTCTCTCTCATGCCAAGACCTCCTTCCTTTTCCCGTCCAACCCCAAACCATGCTCTTTCTCATGTCTTTCCAAAAAGAACCCACAACTTTCTCCTCATCTTCTAAGGCATGAGACGGCTCGGGCAGGAATCCCTAACACTAAGAGATCGTTCTCCTTTTATAGGGAAAGTTTAGGGTTTCTCCAAAACCGTCAAACTGCACAAAATGGAAGAAAGAACCAAACTGTCTAACCCAAAATGTTGCTAGTCTCGACCGACACCCCTTGGTGTCGCTCGAAACCAAACACACAAATGTTTCCGGGTTACAAGCGTTACATCCTCATCACTAAAACTACTTACAATGACACTTTTATCAACAATTGAAATATTTTAACAACAGTTGAAAAGCTTACAATGGTGTTGATAAAATGAAGTGGCAGGTTTGAGTATTGATAAAATTCAAAACCGTTAAAAAATATGGGTCCTTTTGGTATGACATGACAGATATTGATAGACCAAAAATAATTGTTGTTTATTAACATTTTTTTTGGTGAGGAAAAATGTAGATGAGGATAAGTGGGACACATTGATTGAATGTTTGAATTGTTTTTTCCCTGCAATTATTTAATAGAATTTGTTAGAAATGCACCTTTTGAGATACCCCTTTACAAAAATACTTATTTTTTTAACATTTTCATTTTTGCCATCTTTTAAACAATTACAATATGTTAAATTAATGTCTAGAATTTTTTTTTGTAGGTTTGAGTTCTTTATTTTATATTTAGGTTATAGTTTTCATAGAGTAGGGTTTAGTATTTGGAGTTTGGTAATTAGAATTTAGTCATTTTATACATAAAAATGGGTATTTTTTAAAATGGACAACATAAAAGGGTATTTTTGAAAAGTGGTCTAGGAAAATGAGTATTTTTGAAAATGACCCATTATTTAACATCAATTATTTCAAAATATATATATGTATATAAATAATAACACCAAAATTAATCATTTTCATATTCTATAAATAGAGACTTAATTCATTGAATTTGGAAAAAAAATCCATTGTTATATGTGTTTAAAACTATTTAATTTTATAAAGTTAGTTAACTCTTATTTATTTTATTTTAATTTAAATCAATAATTAATTGTTTTTATCAATAATTTGTAATCATAAAAAAACAAAAGCATAAAGAAAAATAAAGGAAAAAATGGTAGGGTCGGGTGGAAAGACTTAAACCAAACAGTAACCAACCTTAATACCCGGACATCCATATCTTAGAAGCTATTAAGTACATAAGTATCTTCGTCTTGATGTGGAGAATGGAGTTGTGAGAATGTGTTTGGTAAGAATGGGTAATGTCGTGATAGGGTGAAGTTTCTTAAAGATTTAGCCAAAGAAGTGAGTTTGGCAAATATAGCGAGCCAAGAACATAGTAAGGCACCAGAATGGGTAGAGCGAGTGATTGAGTGGACAGCCCCAATTAGGAGTTGGCTAAAGTTGAATACAACAGAGCTTCGCAGGAAAATCCCGGTCTTGCAACCGCTAGTGGCATGTTGCGGGATGGTGAGGGGAAATGGTGTGGAGGTTTTCTCAACATAGGAAGATGTTTGGCACTTTTAGCAGAGTTATGAGGGAGCTTATTATAGTCTATACATGGATTGGGAGAAGAGTTATGGGGATCTTATTATTTTTGGCACCTTTAGCAGAGTTATGAGAA
The DNA here is from genome assembly GCF_030686135.1 of Camelina sativa. Taxonomy (NCBI): domain Eukaryota; kingdom Viridiplantae; phylum Streptophyta; class Magnoliopsida; order Brassicales; family Brassicaceae; genus Camelina; species Camelina sativa. The sequence continues at coordinate 16,618,934 of NC_141886.1, read as the reverse complement.
GCTTATTATGTTTGACACCTTTAACATAGTTATGGGAAGTTTATTCTGTTCGGCACCTTTAGAGAGCGCTGTGTGTCGAGTTGGAGATTGATTCTAAGTTGGTTGTTGGGTTTCTTATAACAGGGATTTGTGATTTACATCCTATGTTTTTTTTGGTATGTTTATAGTATGAATTCTTTTAAAAGGATTGGTTAGTTCGAGTTGTTCACGTGTATAAAGAAGTGAATCCTCTTCCAGATGGAATGGCTAACTATATAATTAGAGAGATTCTCAAAAATAGCATGTTTTTCTTCCAAACTTAGCACACATTCTAAAAAATGACAAAACTAGCACAAATTAACTTATATATCATTAATAATAAAGTTAAAGAACTAAAAAAATGTTGAAATTGGGAGAATCAGAGACTCTATGTTCCTTCGGTGAGAGAATATGGTGAGAGAGAATCAGAGAAATATGAATCCGGCGAATCCAATCAAATCTAAAGCGGAGATGAATCATAACCTGAAATCAAGGAATCCGAGTGAATCATTAGTGAAAAATTTGCGTTGGCGACATCACATGCGAACAACGAGCTCTAATTTAAATCTAGTCGAAGATCTTAGAGCTCTGGTTCAGAAAGATGATCTACCCAAAGCTTCGTTTTCGTCTGGTTTTGTGATCATGCTTCTTCAAATGTTTTAAGGATTATGACGATTTGTGTACAGATCAGTAGAATGGGATCCATTTTGGTTCGATTTCTATGATTCCAAGGCTGCCAAGGTTTAGATTCTTCATTTCATAGTTCCCCATATATAGAAATTGTAGTTCTGCTGTAATATTCTCCGACAATTTTATGTTGAAAATGATGTTAGCTTGATAAGATTCACATTACAGTTTTGTTTTGTTTTTTTTCATCTATGTTTGCTTCAATCACTAGTTGTGGTTGAATTTGGTCACATTGGTAGATGGGTTGCATAAGTCTACTAGATCTATTTTTTTGTCTGCTTGCTTACTGCTGGTAAAGAGAATCCTCCAAGGTGAACTTCTAGTTTAAAGAATCATGGGCGCATGAATATTCCAAACTCTACAATGGAAAATATTTGTTGACTGTTTCAGTCTTATGTACCTTATTTCATCATGAGTGTCTCACATTTGTAGGTTTTTGACAAGAACATAAAACCATGATTTACACCATGATTTGGAAATGACATCTTTTACATTAAACCATGATTTACACTTGATCAATTCAACAGTTTAATTTTCGATAATGATGATTTTTTCCCATGTTTGTTTTGTCTTGCACATTAGATATGTCATTTGCTTTGGGAGCCACATTTTCTCTTACTTGCCTTTCAGGTTCGTCTTATGAAACCTGTGGTGATTGTTAATAAAGTTGAAACCTTTAAGTTAACAAAGATGATCAGCAGCAACTATTCCAGCAAGAAAATGTATGATGTTAGTTGGTTGTGATAATGGTGAAATTCAGGAAGGATTCCTTAAATTCATGATGACCTTCATAACAAGTTTAGATTTCAGGATGACTTTCATAAAAATTTGGATATTGCTAAACACCAAGATAGCACAAAAATGAAACCACTACCCTGTACTATGGAAACTTTTTGTATGTTTTACAATTTTTTTTAGTAATGCTGAGTTTTTATGTTGAATGTTTCCTTGTTTTATGAATTCAAATTTCTTTTCATAACATCATTATTCATACATGTTTCCTTGCTCAATTCAAAATTTTGTTGATAGCTCATAAAAATCCCTTCTCCTATTCTTGTAACTTGAAAAACTAACACCGAGCATCCATCATTACTATGAAACGTTTAAACTTTGGTTGGTAACCCAGTTACATTACACTACTTTTATGCACAAGAAAAATATTTTAGGAAGGAGATCTCGCATTTCAGGAAGGCCTTCATCAAAATAAAATAAAAGGAAAATAAAGAAAACAAAGCATTCACGCCCCATAACGATTCGAAGACACGACCTTTGAGTTTTGTACCAGCATGTAACTAGTAAGACAAAATTTTCATTCAAATATAATATAAAAATAAATGTATATATATGGATACTACCCGAATAGGTACTTCTTTGAAATTCAGGAAGTTTTCCATGAAATTCAGGAAGTTTTCCATGAACTTCATAGAAATTTAGAAATATACAAAATCAAACCATTGGTCATATATATATATATACATCTCTCGCTCCTTTCCTCCGCCTCTACCACCATTTATGCTGCCACGTCTCTTGCTCCTTTCCTCCACCTCTCACCACCATCTCCGTAGTTGTTCCTCTTCCTCTTCCATGATCATGACAAAAGTCTTCGATCCACCAACTCCAGCAAATCTATAAACCGTACCAGATTTTGTCATTATGTAATTAATACTCCTCAATTTGATATGTCCCTCTTCAAAGGCCAAATCGAGATAGATGACTAGCCAACGTCGGAACAAGCTGAGACGATGATGACAATATATTCCTTGTGTGTTGATTCGATTTGAGAGGACCACAGTCACGGAGAGTCTCGTCGTGAGTTCAGAGTAAGGTTGAGTTTTTCTTGCGACGGTGGAGGTCATAGCGGTTAAAGTGGTGGAGTACGGTGAAGAGAATAAACAAATCGTTTATGTTTTTCTTCCAAAAATTGATGAGCATGAACTAAGAAATGAAGATCTCATATGAAAAGATTGAACACAAGTTTTGTTGGAGAAATCTAAAATCGTGAATATGATTCTACCACCATCTTCTTTGACATAGCGGCGGAGACGACGACCAAGCCATCAGAGCAGCTTAATTGAGTTGAGACGTAAGGAATGTAAACACTTTGACATATTTATGCCATGTCAGCAGAGTTAAGTATATAACACAGAAGCATAATCACTCGTTTTCGAAATTAAAAACGAAATTTCTATTGTTTATATAAAAAATGTTACATTTGGAAAAGTTGAATGGGTGTGCTAATTTTGGAATAAAAATATAAAGTATGTAGTGGTATATTTATGTATGTAATTTTTCAATAAATTCATGGAGGCATCGTGTCATTGTTTCCTACCCAAAAAAATATCTCCGTCTTGATGGGCCGAAAGAAACAAAATTAAGCCCATATATAAATGAGCTTCGCAATCTCTCTAAAACATAAGTGGCGCCAAACCTTAAAAATTTGCATCTGAGTCATTTGGAGGCAAACCCATCCGTCAAATCCTTGGCGGGGAAATCAATGACTCCTCCATATTCCTTTGTTTTTTTTTTTTCTGTGTTAAGTTCGCCTTTAGTTTTTATTTTTTTCCCTTTTTTTTTTTCAAAACCATTCATCTTCCCACTCCTCCACATTCTTCTTCTTCTTCTTCTTCTCCCAAAACCTAACAACTCAGAGACCAAAAAAGAAAAAAAAAAATCCAAAATCGCAAAAGTAAACACAAAACCTTTCTCTCTATCGATTTCTCAGATTCTGGATCTTGTTTCATTTTATTCACCTGGATTTATAGATTCCCAAAATTTCTAGGGTTTCGCGATGGAGGAAGTTACGCCGGTGAATGAAATCGAGAATCAGAAGACGCCGATTGAGCCGAAGAAGTCGTCAAATAAGCGGAAGAGAGAACCTGCGGCGATTGAGAATCTGACTTCTGAGGAGAAAGAAGCTCAGATCTCGTCGTTGAATCGAGAGATGAAAGGGCTTTTTGATTATTTTCGTGAAATGATGGACGATGAGAGTAAGAGAACAGATCTGTTTTCTAGGTTTAGTGATTGTTCGTCTGTGAATTCTATGGTTGCTTTGTTGATGGAGGAGATGAGTTTGCCGTTGTCGAAGCTTGTCGATGAGATTTACTTGAAATTGAAGGAGAAGATTGAAACTGTTACTTTGGTAGCTGTGAAGAGTGCTGTTGTTTCTGTCGGTCAGAGAGTGAGTTATGGTTTGCCTAACGCAGATGCTGATGTTTTGGAGGATGATTCTGAATCTTGTCTCTGGTGCTGGGAGGTAATTTTTAATTTTCGATTGGTAGTTTTTAGCTTATTGTTCTTGCTTCTGTGTGGGTTTTGATCTTTGAATCTTGATAGAAATGGTAACTTTTAGTGTGGTGATATCATTTAATGTTGAGATGTTATGTTTATTTGATGTTATAGACGAGAGATTTGAAAATGATGCCGAGTTCTGTTCGTGGATTGCTTAAAGTTCGACGGACCTGTAGGAAGAAGATTCATGAAAGGATTACAGCAGTTTCTGGTAAATGTCTTATCTGTTTGATGATTCTTATTGGCTGTTTGTATAAGATGTGAGGACTTAAGCCTTGTGTGTTGTGTTTTAGCAATGTTAGCTGCATTACAAAGAGGAGAAACTGAAAAGTCGTGTAGATCTAATCTGAGCAAAGCTGCTGAAAAGCTTGGTAAAATACTGACTGAGGTGGATATACGATCATTTATGGATAACATGTTGCAGAAGAACAGCGCAGAGATGTAAGCATCTTATTTTAGTGTACTTGGGTTATATTTATTTCTTGTTTTTATCTGACTCGGTTATTGTGTTGATCGTTAAGGGCTGAGAAAGACTCAAAGCGAGAAGGGAAGCTGCTTCTTAAACAATTGGAGAAAAGTAGATGTGAAGCTGAGAAGGAAAAGAAGAGAGTGGAACGTCAAGTATTGAAAGAGAGATTGCAACAGGTAAGCAGATAGTTTTCTTCATTGTCTTCTGGAATTCTTGTCTGATGATGCTTATTCTCTTTTGGTCATCTTGGATGGTGTTATTTGTTTCCAAATTCTGACTTCTGACTGAGCATTTGTTTGCTGTGCCAGGAAAAAGAGCAGAAGCTAATGCAGAAAGCAATTATTGATGAAAATAATAAAGAAAAGGAAGAGACTGAGTCAAGAAAACGGTTAAAGAAACAGCAAGATGAGTCGGAGAAGGAGCAGAAGCGTAGAGAAAAGGAACAAGCCGAGCTAAAAAAGCAACTTCAAGTACAAAAACAAGCATCAATCATGGAGCGGTTTCTTAAAAAGAGCAAAGACAGTTCAATAACCCAACCTAAGCTTCCTTCCAGTGAAATAACTGCTCAGGAACCTTCATGTGCAAAACCTGAGAATGAAAGTGGAACAGTTATTCAGGCCATTGACAATGCCTTTTCAACAACTTGTGAAGCTACACTTGATGATATTCGCAGGTATGACAGTGGTTTTCCTTGGTGATTTATCTGTAAGGTGTCACTTTGGATATTGTGATCTGAGTTGTATTTCTTTGTAGGGAACACTTTGCTTCTTGGCGACAGTTGGGTCATTCGCTCTCCAGTACGAAAAAGCATTGGGGTATGCGTAGACAACCTAAGAGTGAACTGTTTCCGAAACTAAAACTATCTACAAATAGGGGAGCAACATCTGACGGTGAACCGAACATGGAGAAGCAAGTGGATGGATGTGAAGAGAAAAACTTTGATGGTATATCTTCCATTGGGCAGTGTGAGTCTTCGTCATCTGATCGTAAGAAGAAGTCCAGGAGGGCCAAGCAGTTGTTACAATTTGATAAAAGCTGCAGACCAGGCTTTTATGGTATCTGGCCTAGCCAAAGGTTAGTACTTAATTTTGAAAACTTTCATTCCCACAGTAAGCTAAGATAAGATAGATTGTAAGTTAGTTTTGTTAATATATGTGAAGCCTTGACTAATTCAAAGCTTTCTTATGAGTTTGTGTGTTACTGCTTTTTCATTTCTGCTTTTTTGCATAACATGTTTCACTGAAAAAGTCATGAAGTTTATCTCAGCTATGTGACTACTTTATTGTGGTGTTTAATAGAGCATGATAAAAAAGCCTCTGAAGTAAACATACTCCTGCTCTACCCTTTTATGTTCCTTTGTACAGGCTGATCCTTAAATTAACTAAACATCGTCTATCTTAGATCTGTGGTTAATATTGTCTGATGCATTTCAGTTTGGATTGAACATTGTAGTGAACACAGGTAACGTAGAGAACGTTTTTCAGTGATTCTGCTAGAGTTACTAGGAATATCAAGGAGGAGATAACTAGTGTTCACTCTCTAAGTTTGCTTACAATGGTACTGAGGGTTCTTCTTTTTAACATTTGCAGTCAAGTTGTGGGGCCACGTCGTCCTCTGAAAAAGGATCCAGAATTGGATTATGAAGTTGATAGTGATGAAGAATGGGAAGAGGTAGTTTTATTGATATCAGTACTTGGTTTTGGATATAATTATTTTGTTACAACCCAAAAAAAACTCACCAAAAAAATCCTTGGGTAATAAATTGCTTTTTGTTCACAGGAAGAAGCAGGTGAAAGCCTTTCAGATTGTGAGAAAGATGAAGAGGAAAGTTTGGAAGAAGGATGTTCAAAGGCTGATGATGAAGATGATAGTGAAGATGACTTTATGGTGCCTGATGGATATCTCTCAGAAGATGAGGTAACAAAAGCAATTTTTAGTTAACTCGTCATACATTCTTCTAAATCTAGGTTGACAATCTGGGAATCTATATAGCAAAATGTGTATTTCTCTGGAGGTTCCAATCTGTTAGCCAATTCAACTCATATTCCTCATTCATCTAATATATTAATAATACCTGGTTTTGTTCAAAGCATGTCCCATTCTTGTGAAGGGGGTTTGTTAACTATAGGCAGCTAGGCTTCATATAACAAATGTGAAGTTGCTTATGTAAACTTTGGTTCTCTCAGGGGGTCCAAGTGGATAGAATGGACATTGATTCGTCTGAGCAGGATGCAAGTACGCCATCATCTAAGCAAGATCAAGAAAGTCAAGAGTTTTGCGCGTTACTCCAACAACAAAAACATCTGCAAAGTTTAACTGACCATGCTCTGAGGAAAACGCAGCCACTGATCATATGTAACCTAACGCATGAGAAGGTCCCTCTCTTAGCCTCTAAAGATCTAGAAGGGACACAAAAAGTGGAACAGATATGTCTGCGAGCTCTCATGGTGCGAGCATTCCCTTGGACGTCTCTCATCGAGATATCGATCAATGACATAGAAGATGAGGATGAGGAAACTGGCAAGTCATCTTGTAGTCAGAGCACACCTCCATCTAATTCAAAAGCAAAGTCCATACCAGACTCGGATTTAATTACAGTTGTAAGTAGATTTCTCCATATAAATAACATGTATTTTTTTTATATACTGCTACCCAGCTCTAACAATAATTTGGCGTCCAGGTATCAACTATTCAATCATGCCCTCAAGGTATCAATAGAGTGGTTGAAACATTACAACAGAAGTTTCCTGATGTACCAAAGACCAAGCTAAGACAAAAAGTGCGTGAAATATCAGATTTCGAGGATAGCCGTTGGCAGGTTAGTTCTACTTCTACATTATACTTTGATCTTCTCTTCAACAATTTGCAATCATGTCTTGAGACAGAGTTGCTTATACTCCTGACACCTTTTGTTTAATAAACAGGTAAAGAAAGAAGTATTGACAAAGCTTGGATTATCACCGTCACCAGATAAAGGCGGTAAGAGACCAAAAATGATATCTACATTCTTCTCAAAACGCTGTTTGCCTCCATCCACAAAGCCACAACCTGCCGCAGTCCAAGAGGCACAGAGATTAGAAAACGAGAATGCTTAGGTCTCTTCACTGTTTCCATATTTTTTTGGTTACATCCCTCAACTTAGCTATATCCTTTTTTTTTTTTTTGCTTCTTGTGGATACAAATGTATGATGCAATAACATCGGAAAGTGTTTAGTTGAGGGAATGTTTTGTTCAAGTAAAAGTCTATAAATCTACCTTATTTTTCATTTCGAACCACTCCTACACTTTGGATATTACAATATCTTGTACGCTTTCATTAGAACAGTTTAATTGTTATAAATAAAGTAGCAGCAATAGCAAAGTGAAGGGAATTTCCTTTTCAACCGTATTATCAAATATCATAATGTGTTTTATAATTGTGAAGTAGTAAGATAAAGCAATAGAATTGCAAAGTGGAGCCATGAAGTCAGCAGAGTATCGTCAAACCAGTGTTGAAACTTGATCATCTCCTTGGAAGGCAAAGCAGCCAAGACCTAAACACTGTTGTTATCCATCGATGTCTGGATACAGCAAAACTATGCTTTCTGTCGATTCACAACGGGACAGTTAACACCACCAAGATTATGGTTACATACTTACATTTTTGTTTTCGTTAATTTTAGAGATTTAAGTTTTATGTACTGTTTAAAGAGGAAAAATAAGTTAATATTGAAAACTTACAAGTTTGACAGTCATGTAAAACACTTATGATAATTTCGATTTCTTTAGTATGTAGCTAAGTCTTTGGGCATAGATGCAAAGCTGAAACAAGTTATGCTATGATAATAGCACAAAAGGGTATGGTAGTGCACAATATTTATATAGTATATATATACATACTACGTCGACACATTTAATAGATGTACACAACTCATTGCATTAAGTTGGGAGTTGGCAATGCCATGGTGTTGTGCTCACTGCTCAACGCCATCAATTACGATTCTCCTTTTTCATCTTTTAATTCCCCCATATTAGCATTGATTTTCGTAGTGGTCTGAATGTCCCCATTTTAATTCCACCTATACTTGACTCTTTGTTTGTGATAAATGTTTTGACCGATCTTGAATAGATTGGAAAGGAGAGGTTACTTTGTATGGTCGATGATGTTTGATTTGTATGAGTTAGTCGGTAGATCTATAAGCAGCGATGGGATAAGTCTCATAGGTTTCCATCTTTCTTTTTTTGGTTACATCCCTTAGCTAAATTGTTTTCTGCTTCTTGTGGATACAAACAAATGTATGAATGCATGACATCACAAAAGTGTTTTAGATGAGGGAATGATAGGAAGCAACTTGAGTGACGTGCCGTGGCAATGAAATCGTCTCTCTAAAATCTATGAGCAATATGAAATCGTCTCTATATATATCCATTTCCAATCACCCTTATATTTTTGGAGATTATATAGTGTACAATAGCTTTTGTGTTTTCATTACATAGCTTTAGTACTTAAAACGTAAAAGAAAAAGAAAATACAAGAAAGATACGTTTGGTTGTCCTGAACTTGAAGTTCACATTTCAATCGTATTATCCATAATGTGTTTATAATGTAAAGTATAAAATAAAGCATTAGCAATGCAAAGTGAAGCCAGGAAATCAGCAAAGCGTGTCTTCAAACCAGTGCTGAAACTTGGTCATCTCCTTAGAAGGCAAAGCAGCCAAGACATAAACACCTTTGCTATCTCCATCGATGTCTGGAAACAGCAAAACTATGTCTTTCCGATGATACACAACAGGACAGCTATACTTAGGCTTTCCCCAAGGATACTCAACCTCTGCGAAACCTAGCTTCCACCACGAAGAAACCAAAACTTCTCCATGTGGAAACCCTTTGTACAACTCTCCCCAATCTATAGCAGACCGCGCGTACTCATCAGTTATCCTCTTCGCCCCTTCTCCTACAATTTCCACAATCCTACCAAACGGCTCTTCGAGCAACGCCTTGCATTTCGCCTTTGCGTAAGCCGTTAAAACCGCGTTTCCAGTGTAGGACGGTGGAAGCTCAGGGTTCAGCCTCCCTCTAATGTCCACTGCGTAAAGAATCGTTGATTCTCTTTCAAGATTAGCTTCTTCTTCTTCTTTTTCTGATGTTACAGAGAGTGCCTTGCACCTCCAGACCAAAGCCGTGACAACGTTGAACCCCGACACGCGAACATAACCACTACTAGTCTCCGAGGCTCTCTCCTTGAGCTTATTGATTTGATCAGAGGATAGCTTGAAGATTTTGAAGTCTAAGTGCTGTGAAGTGGCTTCGAAGACTGTTGTTGTCTCACAGTCTTGGAACTTAACCAGCTCGTGGTGTGGGAATGTGACACTTGGTGGCGTACGAGCCTTGAGAAGAGTACGGTCGTTGCATGGAGGTGTTGATAAGGGCTTCTCACTCAGTAGAGATGCTAAGTTCTCGAGGAATGTTTTGAAACTAAGTCCATCGAACGTTGTATGGTTTGTTGAGATTCCCATTGCAAACCCACCGCACTTGAATGATGTCATCTGCCCAAATTTAAATAGTAAGTACATACATGATATACATGATACATCTAACGTCTCCATGGCATGATAAACACAACTTCAAGGACCAAACTTGAGAAAACTTAATTTTGAATCACTTATGGGTACCCCTATATATTGTCGTTAATTCTCTGTTTAACATAAGAACTATATATGGCTAGTATAATAATAATATACATACTGCGACACATTCAAAAGATGTGTAGATAATGACTACTTACTACCTTATACGTTCATGATTAACATTGAGTAAAAAAAATTCATTAGAAAGCGATTACATGAAATAATGTGACAGAGACAGAGTTATGTCTCATTAATTTAGATTGCTTTATGTTTGGTAGATTCAATAAATGAGCACACAAAAAAACCAGCGTTTTCACTTCACGCGGAACAAGTAGATTTATGTTACAATCATATACTATTATAAAGTTTAATTAATACTAACCACCAACAACTATTCAAATTTGATGTGAAGAAAAGAAAACACTAAACCGGTTTTTTATTTTGAAATAATGAACATTTTTCACTTGCTTCGATTGTTTACAATGCTCAAGTGTAGACTGAAAATGTATGCCTAGTTTATATATAAGTAATATAACTAAGAATAGTAATAAATAACAAGAAAATATATGTGTCAGTATTGTGTACATTGGAAGGATCTGAAACTTATTTGGCATATTTTATCGGTAGGCGAAACTGAGACATGTTCGAGTATATATATATATTTATATACATGTCACATGTTACTTTGTGATTTCATGTTTCGTTATACTTTTTTTTTTTTTTTTACAAACTCATGTTTCGTTATACTTATACATGACATATGGTGTACATATTATAATCATGGTGTACATATAGTCTGAGTAGGATGGGTGATTTACTTAAAGATCTGAAGAATGTTTTATTTGAGTCAGTGTTTGTGGTTATAATTTTCAGTAAATAGAAGAAGAAAAATATTCCATAATGCTGGGACTTAAACTAGATTATGTACTATTTCGAAGAATAATATAATAGCCAACAAAATTAAGAATAAAAAATTCACAATTTTTTTTTAAATTTTTGTTTAACTTATTTAACTTCTACATATTCATTATTTAGAATAATTACTATTGAAAATAGTATAAAACATATTCATAGTTATACTCATACATGATAATTTTATTTCACACCAAATTCCGAATTAATCTATAAATTGTGTGGAAGATGCGAAGATGTGAATCTATTTACCATTTAATACGTCTATATACTAGACGATTATGCAAAGAGAAAAAAAAAAAAGAAACTTGTGATCTTAATTAGTTTAAGGATCCTTTTGAAACAAAAAGTTGGAAAGCAAAGGGTTGGGTTACCTGAAAGGCAAACAAGGGTTGGTCATCTTTAGGCAAACTCTGAAGCTGACTTGTAACCAATTGAGCAAAAGCTGGATTTGGATAAACCAAATCTCCAAGTTCCTCCAACGTGTACTCACTCGCCGCCGTCACAAAGCCAGCTCCGGCACCGTTACAGTCAACATCCAGCCGTCCAGAGCTAGGATCCACGCGGAGTCTCCCGGCCAAAAACTCGTAAGCGTCCATGGCTTTCACCAACGCCTTTCTCAGCTTCTCCGACACAATCTCCGGAGGAAAATCTTTGTTTGGTCGGAAGAAATGAACTGTTTGGACGTCAAAGTTGAGAATTTGGTCGACGTTGGACAAGAACATGGATTTCTTCTCACTTGTTTCTTCAGATGGGAAAATGAGTGTTGATTCTTTGATCGTCACCTTGAGATCTTGAAGAAGCAATGGTGGTGATTCTTGGTACAAAGAACCCATTTTGAACAATCTCTTTCTCTCTCTCTCTCTGATCTAATTAGGTTTTGAGTGAAGCTTGTGATTTGAGTTTTGTGACTTAATCTATATTATATAGACTAACACATAGTGAATGACGTTTTTTTATCCTACCTTTATGATTATATATGTACGTGTATCTTATAGTATGAAATAATCCTTGGAGAGTAATATTGATCCTAAAATAAATATGATGTTTTCAATACAAATATATTGTGTCGTTTTTTTTTAATATCGGTTTTATGACTATTTTACATGTAAATTAGAGAATGAAATAATACATAGAGAGTATAATACTGATCCCACAATAAATTAAAGGTGCCTTTTTTAATAAATAAGAGATTTGGTACGAAAGTCACAAGAACAAAACCAAGCATTTTCTTGCTACGTCGACGCCGGTTTTAATTTATCAAGTCACACTCACATGAAAACGTTCTTCTTTAAAAACAAAAAAAGGTTGTAACCGTTGTATTATTGTGTTGTGTTTATAGATATGGGAGAAGTGATGGGGCTGCCTTGGTGGGTGTGAGTAGGGTTGGTGAATTTATTTTAAGGATTTTGATTGGAGAGGTTTGACATGTCGGTGTTAGCTACATAATTGCATGTGATCGGCCCATTTTGAGTTGATTGATGTTTGCCAAACTTTAACTTATCCGATATGATTTTTACATATTTGCAGCATCTCACTACACTACGGTTAATATATATATATATATGATCCTAACACGTTGGTAAATCGTAAGTTGTAGAACATTTTGTACCCATTAGTCGTAGTTGTAAATAACGCTTTGAAAACCTATGGAGGTGTAACGAAGAAACTACAATGACTTTAACTTTATATGTGGATCTAAGGCTTGCCGTACGCCCGTACGTAAAGCCACCGTCTTGTATCGACTTTCTAATAAATCACTAAAAAGACTGAGAGTTTAGACTTAATACTTTTTAAGGGTAAACTTTTTTCTTCAAAAGTGTAATTAATTAGTAGATCACATCAATCGCGGTATGCGTGAGTTCGTGAGACCGGACAGAGGTCTCAACTTTGCCTTCACCCTGAGAAAGCTAAGAGAGACGCACGTTGTGTCTTGATGGCGTTGACACTTGACAGCCACCAAAATCTGTTCCGGTTTATTATTTACAGTCGCATTTCAACTAATTAATGTAACTCCTTCCAAAACCACTAGTATCACTGCGGTACGTAAAGCCGTGGATCTTGCATATTCGCTGGTACTATTGCTTCGAGGCTCTGCTTTCGTAAGATGCGATCCTCCCCTTAGCAGCTAGATTTCTTTTTATCTATTTTGTATCTGTTTGACCCCGCGTAAAAACTCAAGGCCTTACTCATTTTTGAAAAGCCCTTGTTAAAATTTACAAGGAAAAAAAAAATGTTGCCGCTACTACGTCACTCAAATTCTTTGCAGATGGTTTTGATATGCTTTGATTGTCTAGTTAATTACAAAAAGTTTTAAAAGCATTACAGAGTATCATTTTATTTATTTTTCCTATGGTTTTACCTATCACCGATTTTTTTTCATAGCATTTCTAAATTTTGAGTGGTTGTAATGTTAATAGCTAGTTGTGTATGATTTCCATGTAATGGGTTCATTGTTGACCATATGCAATTCACACTGAATTTGGAAAATCTATTAAATCAATATATTAAAAATTAAATATATCTTAAAATTTATATATGATATAGTCATATAGTTGTTTATAAAGACGGTCGAATCTACTTGGACTCATCCCTGTTGTATGCAACAAAACGAAAGTGTACCAAAGTTATTAGCTAGCCCTCGTTAGAAAGGTTCTCAAGGCATTGTGTCATTTCAAACTCGTGTTTATAGGAGCTTTGAGTAATGGCATGCAGGTGTAGCGTGGTAAATCAAAAACTGTGACTTGAGTAGGATAGATTACGATACACGAACTTTTCTCATTAATAAGAGAGAAACACACACAGTCAGAATATGATTGGAGCAGTCCCCATATGAAAAATTAATGTGGACTACAAATAAGTGACTGGTCCCGATTTCTATATCATGGATTCATGGGTGGGATCGATTACTGAAAATAGGACAGACATATACAAAAATAACTTTTGATTAGCATTTGAAACTAATACTGAAGAAGTGATGATAAAACTTCTTCGCATATTAACTTCTCTATGCCTCTTTGATTTTATGAACTTTTTTCTTTGGGAAACAAAATATATAGTTCGTGACACTCTTACGTTGCTTCTCGAGGAGCTGACTCGTTATAAAGAGCTATATATAAGAATTTTCAAAGAAAATATTATAGTTGGCAATTGAAGAGGAATTTTAGTGGAGAGATCAGAGACCATGATTTGTAACGTATTAGTTTATGTTAGTATTTTCGTCCTGTAATCATTTGAGTTTTGACCCCGTAAGTTGCTTTATCATACTAGGGAAAAAAAATCCTACGCACGTTATATATATTAAAGTAGTAAAATATGTAATATTTTATAATTAAATATATATAAAAATATGATCGGCTAATTTAATTTCAATATTAGTTAATTTTTAGTTATTTATAGTCCATAGTTTCAAATCTTTAAAAACTAAACATTCACACAAAACAATACTGATGTGTAGTATTGAAAGTAAATTTTTATTTATTTAAACTGAATACAAGTTTATGGGAATTCTGTTATTTTTTTCGTAATAAATTATTTAATTTCATTACTGAAAGATATTTATATATAACCTCAAGAAATAAATGTGAAATTTTGATTTAAATTACAGAAGAAAAGAAAGTTAAATAAAAATTAAATGAAATCTAAAATAAATTAATTAGTAAAAAATAGATTTAATACTTAGTTAATTGTTGTTAGAAGAAATCGTTGATGCGTAGTAAATTTTAACATGATATAAGAAAACTTCATAACCATCACAAGTTTACCAATTAATCACATGATTTTTTCTTATATGAAATTAAATACAAATTTGTTTTTATAATAATTAAGTGAAAATACTTTTTCTTTGGTTGGTTAAAGATGAAAGTAATAGATCCAAATACTTGTAGCCTCACAAAAATACAATGATGTTTTTGAACTAATCCCCCACCAGCAACAATTTAATTCAACTCATCAAAACATTAGTGTCTTCTATTCTTTTTTTTTTTAGTGTTTTTTCTTCATAAACCAACCAAAACAAGGAAAAACTTAGTTATAGTAGTGGACCATATACTACCATCTTTGAAGAGACATATTGAAGATACAATTTATAATTTTGACATTTTTATAAAAGCAAGAAACTCATATACATAGTTCAAAAAAAAAGAAATCTTAACTCCTTTACCACATCACAAAAGCATAAGATGGAAAAAAAAATAGAGATTCTAAAATGCTAAAAATAAAATCCACATATCCAACTTAAAGACATGACCTTCCCAGTATGTGCCCAAGCACCTGAAAGTGCAGATGCCTTAACACTTCTCAATCCGGTAAACTATCACGGAAGGAAAAATGGAGAGATTCATCTCAACGATCCTCTTTCTATTGGAAAATTGCATGAGGCAGCACAAACTAACAGTGTAACTGCGTACAAGAAATACTCGAAACTTATAAATAAATTGAACAAATACTCGAAACATATAAATAAATTGAACAAGTAGAATAATTTACGCGGGCTCATGAAGTTCAAAAAAGCAAATGTATGAATTCCTCTAGATGAAGTAGTGCTTGCTAGTGAAATTGTTAAGCGGTTCTGCACTGGTGTAATGAGTTATGCACCAATATAAATAACACTCGAGGCGAACACAACATAACAATGGCCATGAACAAGCTTGGGAAAGTCAGATACATGTATATTTTGTTTTCTCTATCATTTTTGTATTCCCTTGTTCTTCTTTACTTAGTTGCCTACTATGGAAAAAGACTTTTAAATAAAAATACTTATATTATCATTACTTCCAACAGGACAATAAATAAAAATACTTATATTATCATTACTTCCAACGACACAATATTTAAATAAAAATTGAAATTACTTGTGCAAATGACATTAACAAATTCTAAGTTAGGCTTAATGATCAAACTATATGGGGACAAATTTGATGTTAATATAAAAAAGTTAGAGTAAAAATGATGTATTTAAAAGTTTAGAGCTTATAATAATGTTTTTTATATATAAAGTTGAAAATCATACTATAATCCTACTTCTAAAACATAACACCAAGTAAGTTTGTCAATTAAGCTAGTAAAATCAATTCTTCTAAGGCATGAGCATATTACATCCACATTCTCACTGATCTTGGCACTTTCTTCGAAGATGTAGATATGGTTTTAACAACATAATATGATTTGCTAGAAGTATAGGTTTTGATTTGAGTTGCAATAGAGAGTATTTTGATGTGATCCAATCTTCTTCTGTGCAAATGGATGGGCTATTGTTGGGCCTTAGTCTGTTTTCTTTGTCAGTTTTTTTTGTCTGGTAGGTTTTTTTTTTGGCCCATGTATGATATGATTTCATCAATAAAATTTACATTTGTGAAGAAAAAGAGAGAGTATTTCATGTGGGTTGTAATTTTTTTCTTTCAATGAAGTATTATTTATTGAATTGCTCAAATTCTACATATAATATTTGAATACTTTCACTAATTAATTATAAGATAAGTTGATTTTTGTTTATTTGTGAGGTTAAAATATGATTTAAGGAAAAAATCGAATATACTTTTTAACAAAAAAAAATTAATAACTTATTTTTGTTTAAAGCGAAGAAAAAAAAAGGGTGAATGTCACTCAAACCCACTTTGGGTGTGAGTTCTGTCACAAAAACCCACTTTCCACTCATGGTATACTTTTCCAAGTTTTTTGCTTATGTGTCCACTTTTCTTTTACATTTTTGCCCTTACTAACAACTTACCTCTCTTCTTAAAAGTTACCTTACTTACCTATCTTTGTTCTCCACCGTTGGATGTATTCTCCTTGTTAGATTTGAAGATTGTTTGTGGATAGGAGACATAAGTTGAATGTAGGGTTTGTGTCCCCGTGAACGAAACATGGCTGCGCAGGTAGGGTTTACGTTGTGTGGATAGGGTCGTATTAATGCAACTCTGTTTGATGTTCGTGGATGGGTGTGATATCTTCCTTTGATTTGTGATGCAGGGTGAAGATCCGAGTTTTTGTGTGGTAATTTCCGGTAGCTGGAGCTGTTCTGACGACGGCGTTTGGGGATTCAAAGTTGACAATAAACTTCTCTCGCGTGTTGTTCCACTGTCTTCGACCACAACGTTAGGAGAGTTAGAAGTTTCTGTCGTTGGTGAATTCGGATTGGTGGAGAAGAAGGCTAATCTGAGTTACTGCATACCAACGTTTATGGATTTGACGACGGGGGTGAGGACGCCTCCGGTGGTTGTGACAACGAATTTAGGACTTCAGTATTATATTCAGATGCTTAGTCAGAACTGTGGGTTGAATTTATTTGTAACATTTGAGGATGTTAAGAAGAGAGGAATGGGTAACGACGCTGAGGTTTCCGATTGGAGAGAGCTAAGTCGGAAGAGACGTAGTTCGTGTTCTTCGTTTGGGCTTAGTAATAGCGGTAGTGAAGAAGGGTTTTTAGGGGAAGCCTCAATAGCCGGTTCGAAGCCATTTTCTTTTGAAACAAGCCAGGTTGATGAAGAATATATGGCTGAGTTGGCAGAAATAGAGGGAAAGATGAAGGGCAGTAAGGGTGTAGAAGATGGGGTTGGTCGTGGGATGACAAGTACACAATTAGGTTGTGTTGAAAAAATTGACGGTTTGGAAGATAGTTTTGAAGATGTAGACGAAGAAGAAGAATCTGTTTTAGCCGATGTAGCTGTGAGCCCAAGGAGCTATGATAAAGAGTTTTGGGGGAATTTCATTGGCGATCAGTTTGGTCGGGTGAACATGGTGGAGGTTATATGTAACACAAACTCCTGTTTTGATCACACTGTCTTAGTTAACGGAGCTGTTCCTTTAAAAGAGGAGAATAAAGTGAGGACAACTGGTGGTATGGAACAGGTTGGCGAATATGTTGATGTAACCACGTGGACAGGTGGTCGTGGTCAGGGAGTTTCAACTGCACTGGATGGTCGCAGGCTAGAAGATATAGATGACGAGGAGTTTGAAATTCCTCCTCTGTTTGACGACACAGATTATCTTAGTTCTGAAATACCGGATCTTGATTATGAGGATGATGGGAAAGGTATCTATAAGGGTAAGGTTTTTGCCAATAAAGAGGATTGCCAGATAGCTTTAGCTATATACGCCATCAAGAACATGTTTCACTTCACGCAGACGACGACCAAGAAAGAGTCGTTTGTAGTTAGTTGTTCTGGAGATAGGTGTGACTGGAGGGTACTAGCTTGTGAAATGAAAGAATCCGGGTACTATGTGATCAGGAAAGCTAATCTAGAACACACATGCCCAATAGAGACTAGGTCCAATTACCAAAAGAAAGCGACCTCGAAGGTGATTGCAGCAGTGTACAAGTCGAAGTTCAGTGATCCTACTAAAGGACCGGCACCTTTCGATCTCCAGCAGATGCTATTAGAAGAATTGAGGGTCGATGCGTCCTACCGCAAATGTCATAGGGCAAAGGGGAAGGCTTTGGAAGGAATATTTGGTCCTGATGATGAGTCTTACGAGGATCTTCCCTGTTATCACCATGTTTTAAAAGAAGCGAATCCTGGTACTATAACCGATATTAAAACTGAAGTGGTTGAAGATGGTAGAGAAAGGTTTTTGTATATGTTTTTGGCTTTTGGGGCTTTCATAGAAGGTTTTAAGAAGCTTAGGCGTGTTATTGTTGTGGATGGGACTCATTTGAATGGGAAGTATAATGGAGTTCTTTTGACCGCGAGTGGACAAGATGGTAATTTCCAGGTGTTTCCGCTTGCTTTTGCTGTTGTGGACAGTGAGAACGAAGACTCATGGACTTGGTTTTTTGAGAAATTAGAACGAATCGTTGCTGATAGTAAGAGCCTGACCATAATTTCAGATAGGTGCCCGTCAATATACACCGCCAAGAAGAGGGTGTTTCCTTTGTCACATCATGGAGCTTGCATAGTACATCTAGCCCAGAATGTTAATGCGAAGTTTCATAGTAAAGGACTTGCAAAACTTGTGACAAATGCAGCGTTTGCCTATAAGGTAACTGGTTACCTCGAAATCTACAGACAAATCAAAGCTAAAAACGCCAAATGTGCTGCTTTTCTGGATAAAATTGGAGCTGCTCATTGGAGTAGGGCTTATTTTCAAGGGAACCGTTACAATTTGATGACATCCAACATTGCAGAGTCTTTAAACCATGTGTTAGGAAAGGGTAGATCCTGTCATATTATTGAACTACTTAAGTACATTCGTGCGATGTTAAGTAGGTGGTTTAGTGCGAGGCGCAAGAAAGCTGAGACGCATGTAGGGTTGACTACGCCGGAGGTAGATAAACAGATGCAGAAGAGCGTGGTTGGTGTTTGTGGTAGCAAAGTAGGCAGTCTATCTAGTTGGAGTTATGAAGTGGTTGGTTTATTGAATAGAAAGCATCATGTTTTGCTTGATATGAAGCAGTGTTCTTGTAAGCAGTACGATAGGCTGAAAATACCATGCGGGCATGCATTGATAGCAGCTGATACGCACGGGATCCCTTATGGGACTTTGGTGGGTGACTGTTACAAGACAAAAACATGGAGAAGGACTTACGAAGGGATAATTAATCCTGAAATTGGTGATGCTGAAGTTCCTGTTGAAATAAAGAACCGTGTTTTATACCCTCCTAAGGCGCGACGTCCCGCTGGGCGTCCAAAAGAGAGTAGGATTCCTCAATTGGTGAATTTCGTGTAAGTGGGCTTAATTTGTGAGAAATCCTTTTTCAAATGTGTAGTTTTGGTATCCACATAAACATTTGTGTAACGTGCCACGTTTTTTTGGATATGTTATGTTGTTTGCAGAGTAATGGACTCGGGAAAACAAAAGTGAATCGTTGTGGTAGGTGCAAAGAGATTGGACACAATCGAACAAGTTGTTCGAACCTGTTGCCATGAGGATGAAGGTAGACAGTCTGGCGGTAGATTGGGAGAGCACTGTTTTTTGGGTTGTTCTTGGGGTGAAGCTAACCGGATTAGGAGCGGATAGTAGTCAATTGGAAGTGTCCAGATTTGTTGTTTTTTGTGGATGTAATTGGGAACACTGTTGCTTACATTGCTACCTTAGAAAATACATAAGGTATCCATTCCATCTTGTTTTAATGGATATGGTTTTATTTTGGGTAGTCAGTAACGGATTTTTTTGGTGTACTCTATTGGATTGTAATCGAAAAGAAAGGTTAGTAACCACGTTGTTAGTTTGTTATGGTTTGATGTGGAATTGAAAGTAAAATATTCTGAGGTTAGGATTTTAGTATCCACGCTTTAGTATCCACGTGGATTATATTATGCGGAAACGCAGACGTGATATAATCCATGTGGATATTAAAAATGTGGATTATATTATGTTGTTTGCAGAGTAATGGACTCGGGAAAACAAAAGTGAATCGTTGTGGTAGGTGCAAAGAGATTGGACACAATCGAACAAGTTGTTCGAACCCGTTGCCATGAGGATGAAGGTAGACAGTCTGGCGGTAGATTGGGAGAGCACTGTTTTTTGGGTTATTCTTGGGGTGGAGCTAACCGGATTAGGAGCGGATAGTAGTCAATTGGAAGTGTCCAGATTTGTTGTTTTTTGTGGATGTAATTGGGAACACTGTTGCTTACATTGCTACCTTAGAAAATACATAAGGTATCCATTCCATCTTGTTTTAATGGATATGGTTTTATTTTGGGTAGTCAGTAACGGATTTTTTTGGTGTACTCTATTGGATTGTAATCGAAAAGAAAGGTTAGTAACCACGTTGTTAGTTTGTTATGGTTTGATGTGGAATTGAAAGTAAAATATTCTGAGGTTAGGATTTTAGTATCCATGCTTTAGTATCCACGTGGATTATATTATGCGGAAACGCATACGTGATATAATCCATGTGGATATTAAAAATGTGGAGAATAACAGAACATAATTCATGTGGATATTTAAACGTGTATATTATGTAGATCAAAATAGAGATGTTAATGTATCCCTATGGATTTTATTAATGTGGATACTGTCATTAACATGATAGTTGGGTGTACATGATAGTTGGTTGTCATTTACTTTAATCTGTCGTTCAGTTTTATGTTAAGATACATACTGTAAGGGTTATCCGAACCAAAAAATTAGATTATTTAAGATTTGTATCCCTAACCAAAATAATAGCAAGTGGGATTGAAGTAGAAACGTTGTCGTATTCTAATACACTATAAATGAGTCCAAAACGTTGTATTGTTTCCATCCCCGATATTTCATTGTATCGATTGAATCTGTCTGTATGCATTCAATCGTCTCATTCTCCTTATGTGCCTGTTCGATCATGACCCCTATAAAACTCCTCTCATTGTCGACCGAAACTCCTGCAAGCAACCGTATCATTTCAAGAGTGCAGCGATGGCCGGAGAGGGTTCAACAGCACGTCCTAAACGCTTCGCAGAGGAGCCAACCACAGGAGCCAGTTCGAGCAAACGCCCCAAAAGGAATGATGATTTCGAATGGGAAGGGGAGGTTCTGGAGGCCATGCGAGCCGCGCTGACTAAGACACGAGAGGTGACCGAGGCGGAGACTAAGGATCACTACTTGGCAATAATTCATATGATGGAGGAACATTTTAAGAAAAAGGAAGAGAAAGCAGCCCTCCTTCATCAAGTGGAAACCATCGATGCAAAAATCCATCAACTTAATGAAATCATGTCTCTGGAAATTGAAGATTTGGTGGGAGAGTTGCAGAGTCTTGAGGAGTTGCGAGAAGTGGCGGACGCCGATTACGTAGGGTGTCGGGTTCCTCCTCCAATCGATTGGTCGAAAGTTGAAGCGTAATTGAAGGTTTATTAGATTTATTTTATGTTTTTTAGTTGTTTTTTTCTATTTTCGTACTCTGTAAACTACGTTCTTTCTCACAACCTCCGCACTATTTCTAACCTTGTTCTACGTTTTTAATTTTTCTATATTCCATTTTATTCTCAATCGTTGAAGTCATGGTGAAGTTTACGGTTTGGATACTATTAGATATGTATACATGTGGACACGTTTAAATTAAAACTCTTAGAAACGTATCCATGTGGACACGTATATATGTTAATTAGGGCTATCCACAACAGATGCAAATTATTGGGATATCTATAGACATGTAATTAAAGTGTGGATATCCGGGTGGATATTTAAATGTGGATAACAATAAAGAATAATCCATGTGGATATTGAAACGTTTATGTATTTGTTAGTTATCGAAAAAGCGAAGGTGCCTTCTATTTGGATACCGGGTCAACAATTCGATATTTTAACATCAATAATGATAGAAGAGAATTATTTGCAAGTAATGATCGGTGTCAGATTAGGGGAGTTTCAAAA
Source organism: Camelina sativa (assembly GCF_030686135.1). Taxonomy (NCBI): domain Eukaryota; kingdom Viridiplantae; phylum Streptophyta; class Magnoliopsida; order Brassicales; family Brassicaceae; genus Camelina; species Camelina sativa. The sequence goes on along the minus strand of NC_141886.1, from coordinate 16,596,658 downwards.
TTCGACGCTTAGAGGTGGAAAGGATGAGGACATGCCGGTTCATCTGTGAATTGATGCGTGCTAGTGTTTGGTCGTGCACAACGGGGGCATCTAGACATTTAGAAAAGAAGCAGTAGTATTTTGAGTGTTGCATTGACCACCACAAAAGATCTTTCGACTTGTCTATTTGGACCGTAGAGAGACATTCCTGGGAATAAACAGCTTCCAAACCTTGTTTTCCAGAGAGTAGCAAGTTCTTCAAGGCCTCCACACCATCTTCACCCAGAATTGAATCTACTTTGTCTAGTAAGTCAGTGGGCATGTGAAAGTCTCAATTGGACTCGACCTTGGAGTTTTGTTTAGCTAAATAAGTGTTTGTCATTGTTAGTGAATTCAATAAGGATGAAATGAAGTGAAACGAAACTTACGTTATGAGAAACCTCATGACGCTCAAGATTGGCCATGAGCAGAATTAAATGTTTTGTTTCTTTAGTCGTGGTAGGGGCTTAAACAGGTTGAAAATCTTTATATAGAGGTAGAGTAATATTTAGGTTTACTTAAGACTTGTTGATTGTATCCACATAGCCTATAACCACATGGTCACCTGTCAACCCCATGTGGTCTGTCGTTTTGGAGATATGGATTGTATACATGAACCGTTGTACGCCAATGTTTTTAGGCAGTTTACTAGTAGGTATTCAATCAATTTAGATAATATAGTGTTGTTCCTTTGTTAATTACTATCCACGTATTTATTAGCTACAGGTACCTAATATAATGAATGTTTCGAACACATGGATGGTTTGTTGTGGATTCTGATGTTTAGGCAAGTATATAGGGAACCATGGAAAATATATCCATGTGGTTAATAAATAGTGGATAGTAATGTCGCCCCAATGTACATCGGTTACGTTTTTTCAGTAGGAAGTAGTTTAAGTAATCATTATCGATGTGGATTCGTTTGAATTAGGAGAATCAGCTTTATAAGGAGCAGGTAAGGTCTCGCAAACAGAGCACAAAGAAAAGGAGAACATGGATCCAACATACTACACCGCCGACGAGGCTGCTAAACGTTTGATTAGCCGTAGACATTACCTTGGCCCTGTCGGTGCTTTGACAATGAAATGTGACCGAAAAAATGAAGAGGAGTCAATCAGCGATGCTATTGAGCAACTAAAGTTACAGGTTCGTTTTCTTACATATACTGTTATAGATCTCCGAACCAATATGTTATGTGTGACCCTTTTCTTTGGATTTTTTTGTAGCTACCTCCGCGAAGAGATCTTCACATCCCAGCCCCTATACTTGCCAAAATCGTGAGTTTGGTATCTGATGATGGCCCGATGGCGCTGAAAAACTGGATAATTGCTGGTCGCGAGGGAATAGTAGCTGTTTTTTCCACAGAGACGCTTTCGTCGGTAAAGTTGAATCGAGATCCATTGTTTGTGACATGGTCTAGGCCTTCGCATGTCTTCTATGGTTTCTTTGTAAGGTGTCTAAACCAGAAGAATCCGTATGCTTTGTATGTGAGAAGCTTGTTCTTAGCGTTTCAATGTCTTCAATTGAATGAGGCAATTGAATTGGTCGGAACGGTGAAGAGTCTGTACCCAGTGGCAGAACTATTGTGGATAATGTTGAGCAGCTGCGCTGGCATTCTAAATATGGATGTGTACTGGGAGGTTAAGAAGAAGTATGGATTTAGTGAAGCAGGCACACTCGCGGACTCTTTGATGTACCACATCTACTCTATCGGACCTCAAAGAAAAAGCACATACCAGAAGACATGGTATTTTGAAGATTTTCCAGAGTGTTTGTGGGAACACAAAGCTCTTAAAGAAGCGAACGGGGAGAGATGCATGGAGTGTATCTACTTTTACCTAGCTAAAGATATTGTGTATTTATCCTAAGTTATTGTAGTCTGGGTGAATTTATGTGGCTACTTTAACTAAACTCATTTTATTGATGATAAATCTAGAAGTTTGGTTGGAAAGTTACGAGTAGACCTGATCAAACGCATACTTTTCTATGTATTAGTAAGTGTTAGAGTTTTGTTTATCAGGTGTGTACACATTTGAATGTGATTGGAAGGACAATTGAACATAAATAAAGAAGATAACTTACACATAGTCCGTGGATTACTATTTTGTGGATACAAATAACATTAATCGTTTTGTTATGTGTGCGTGTTGTTGCTATCCACGTGGTTGTTAATCGGGTATTGCTATCCACGTGGTAGTTATTATGTGTACATGAACATCGATATTCAGTGCATTGTTTCGATATTTTCTTATACCGTTTCGAATTCCTAGGTGTCGTTCCGATATCTGGAGGTCATTTATGGCATTGAAACGTTGGCGCCTCTTGTCTTTTGGTTCTCTGAATACGTTCCCTTCTCCCTCTTAAAGCGGTGAGACGTTCCCTTCTCTTCAATCATTTCAACTATAAATAAACTCTCAGATCCATCGATTTCTTCCATTAGAGAGTCGATCTATGACGGGAGAGAGTTCAAGGAAACGTTCAAAACCAATGTCAGAGTGGGAAGACGAAGCAACACGCTCGTTGACCGTTGCCGGGGAGAGTTCCAGCAAACGCCCAGTACGGGAAGCTGACTTCGAGTGGGAGGAGGAAGCTCTTTTGGCCGTGAGCGAAGCCTTCAGTCAGACCAGAGCCGTGGCTGAGGCCGAGGCGGCTGAGCGCTTCAAAGATATTCTTCATATGATTAAAGATCATATGAAGAAGAAGGAAGAGTGTGCCGGCCTGAAGCATAAAGTCGATTTAATTGATGCCAAACTCTCCCTACTGAATGAAGTAGTGGTACAACAACTTGTGGACTTGGAGGCAGAGCACAAGAAGTTAGAGGCGATGAGAGTTGCTGCGGACCACGACGCAAAGCAGTGTGGTGTTCCTACTCCGATTGATTGGTCGGAAATTGCTGTTCGTCTCAACGCAGATTGATGGAAGGGATTTCACGTCTAAGAAGCTTCTTAAGTAGGGTTTGCTGTTTTTTTTTTTTGGTGAAAGGTTAAGATTAAGGTTTGCTGTTTTGTACGACATTTTGCTATGAATATTAAATTTTGCTACGGGTAAGACTTGTTGTCTGCATTTACTAAGTATCGTTAAACCTATTATGCTGTTGTTTCCAACCTTTTTTTTTGGGTTAAAGTTGTTTGGAACTTTTAATCTTAACAGTTTGTGGAATATTGTGTAAAGGATGTAAACTCAACGACGTATGATCTTTGTTATTGTAATCCACATATTTAGTATCCAAGTGGACAGATAGCCATTTCTTATCTAGCCGACGGATAATGTACAAAACTACAAAGCAACCTTTGCCTGCAATTAACCCGTTAATATAGCCACCTACAATTACCCTGTGGGTCGAAACCTTTGTCTTTTTAGGAAATGTATGTAGAGGTAGAGTTAACCTGCAGTAGCTTGTGGATAGGTTTGCTGTGGATATGTATGTAGATACTCTTTGTTGAGTCGAGTGGACATCATTAGATTGTCGGGTGAATTAAGAAAATTCAAATGCTAAAAGTAGAATTCATATTAGAGTAGCAAATCTTAAGCAGATCTTATAGGACAGAAGTTTTAGCGGATTTAAAAGCAACATACAAACATTATATCTAAGACAGAAGCACTATATCTCTGGATAGATAGTAGAAGATACAGTCGATACACCTTTCCCCATTGAATTCCCCGAACGCTGTGTGTTTATTACCGCAACTTGGCACATCTTCAAAGCGCCAAGTATTAGAATAAGTCCCCCATCGCTTTGGCCGCATGCTGAAGATGTGGTACATTAGAGAGTCAGCCATCCTATCAACATCACCAAAATGATACTTTTTTTTGTAGTTCCAGTAACAATCCGAATCCAGCGTCCCTTTGCAGCTCTTCAACATAATCCACAACAACTCAGCAACTGGGTACACATGTTTAATGGTACTCACCAAAGAGACAGCCTCTTTTAGATCACAACATTGGAAAGCTAAGAATATACTTTTCACATACAAAGCGTAAGGATTTTTAGCGTATAAACACCACCCAAAAAAATCATAGTACACAGAATCCGGTCTTGACCACTTAACGAATTTGGAATGGCGATCCAACCTAACCGATGAAAGTGTGTCCAACGAGTGAACTGCAACTCTACCTGCACGCCCTGCGACAAGCCAGTTCCTCAAATGTTTGATGCCATCCTGAGCTACGCAGCTGACAATTTTCGCCAGAATTGGTGCTGGGAAGTGTAGATCTTTACGTGTTGGAATCTTTAATAGCGACAAGTAAAAATATTAAATTTACCAGTGCTTAAAAATCTATCTGGATTCGTACTGTAGAAATAATGAAACAAACCTCAGGATTCAGGCGAACAAGAGGTTGGGTGGTTGGTTCTTCCGCTGGTTGGCGTTCAGTCACCGGTGTCAGTGCACTGTGCGGGCGAGGGAAATGTCTTTTAGGTAAAATTCGGCCATGTCCGCAATTTCCCTGAGAGCAGTTTTCACAGACGATTTTGTACGTCGGAATCATTTTCAGCTATCTCATAACAGATAGATACTCTGGTTATGTAGAATCAGAAAACGAAGACACTAACACGTACCCCTAAATAGTAACTGCAAAAACCTAACCACGCAGACGTTTCCAGGGGGAACTTTATTCGTAAGCATCTTAGTGGATAGTAGATAATGTTCAATTCTGCATGATTAGAAAGAAACAACTTTAATATCAAAACAATGGGCTAAGTACAGACATCCACGTGGACAGTATATTGTGGTCATAAAAGTTCTTATCGATTATTTGTTACAAGAGTAATGGTTGTGGGGTAATTATTGCAGTTGGTGTAGACATCTTTAAAAGCTGAGCCAACAGACGGAGTAGTCTACGGAAGAGCACAGTGAGCCTACGATTGTAGGCGCAAAAATGTTACATCACGACAGTGCTTTTGAAGGAGCATTTAATGTGTAACAGAGCAGACAGTTAGGAGAGAGAGGGAATACTGAAAACATGTTTAAAGTTCTGACAAATCTTTGAAAAATGGAGTAGATGGATTTATCCAGCGGAATACGCCACTACTCGGAACGCTTTATCCACATGGTTGTAACCACATAGAGGTTGGAAAGTTACAAGAACAAAGTTCGTATCCATGTGGACGATGTAGTGTGTGCCAAACAGATTCTTATGTTTTACGTAAAGGTTGTAATATGGTTGGTGGCTGTGGACTGTTATGAGATGTTGTTGTGGTCTGGAAATGTAATCAATCCCTTATTTTTTCTCAAATTTTTTTTAGTGGATTGTGTGTTTATTTGTTTTATGATCTTCTCGACAAGTTATTTCTAAAATGTTGGCCATCTGATGAGTGTAGAATAGGGTAACGGGAGCCAATTGTACGAGTCCACATGGATATGTATGTAACTGTATCCAAATATATATGTCCACATGGACGGTTGACATGTACGTATATCCATTTGGTGCTTGCTTAATAGGGACGGAAAACAATGTTATAAATTGTTTAGATGTGGTGAGAAAGAACGTGGATTAGAGAGTTCGAAATTTAAAACGAGTACATAAAGACATGACATAACACTACTCATCGTTGAATTTCACTTTCATCTTCAACCAATCAATTGGAGGAGGAACCAATTCTCGCATCTCCTCTAGTCTCTAGAGTTCACCAACCAAATCTTCAAATTCCTGACACAAAATTTCATTGAGTTGGGAGTTTTTTAGGGTTTTAGGGTTATTTCCAAACGATGTTTTAGGGTTTACTGTTAAGGGTTCATGGGGTAGGGTTAAGGTTTAGGGGTTAGGGTTTAGTGTTTAGGGTTTAGGGTTTAGGGTTTAGGGTTTAGAGGGTGTTGGGTAAAGGGTGTTGGTTTGAGGGTTTAGGGTTTAGAGGGTGTTGGTTTAGGGTTTAGGGTTTAGGGTTTAAAGGGTGTTGAGTCTAGGGTGTTGGTTAGAGGGTGTAGAGTTTAGGGTTTAGGGTTTAGGCTGATTCCTTCCATTTTGTTAAATCTACACTCTGGAATCAACACAGTGGGGGAGCTGATCGTAGTGGTTTATGTAAAAAATGTATTATCAGGTTTACCATAGCAACATGTATTTTTCGGTGTAAATTAAGTTTGAGTGAAAACTGCTAACTAGTTAAGTAGTGAGAGATATCCACCGATGTCTGACCACGTGGATATACGTGGCTATATGATATAGTTATGGGTGTATGTTATGGATTAATACTAAGCCGCAAATAGATAGTGTACATGAGCTGATCAATCGTACTTGTCATGTGGTCAGACATTGGTGGATCCCGGGGATAACTGTGAGGGGTTATTGTAGGTAACATGTCGATTTGGATACAGGGGATAACTGTGAGGGGTTATTGAAGGTAACGATATCCTAACGTAGATAGGCATACGGACAGAGAAGTTCAAGGATACAGGTCGCTAAAAGTACGGCATGATACAAACATACAGAGAGAAACCTAACAGAGGGTGCGAATAAAAGTTTTTAAACTAGTTGGAGTAGATGGGTGCGACATATTCCTTATAGATGTCCAACGCGTATTGTGACCTGATATCATTGACGATTTGGTCGGTGATCTGAGACATGAGTTCTGGACCAAACCCAGTTGCGACGATCTCTAGCAACTTCATGGCAAGGGGACCACAATCACCACATCTCTCATTGACGTAAATGTCCTGTACCCTCGACCAAGTGAATGGAGTGCAGCCATGATCTTGAGTTGGAGGCGGTGTGCAATGTTTTGAAATAAGGTATGGCAGCTGCTCTGTGAACGGGGCTATGTAGGTGGCAACCTTAGCGTCGTCGTATAGACTGACATTAGGATCGAGGATTTCTATGGTCCAATTGGAGAGGTTAATGACTAAGCCAACCCAGTGAGAATTGTCCCAAATCATCGGAATATATATTGTGTTCCAATCCACAAACCACTCTGAAGGAGAACCATAGGTTTTACGTTTTAGCTTATTGTCCCACTTGACTCTGGCCTTCACTTTTGCTTGACAGAAGGAAGGATACTTCCCTTGTAAGTAGTTCCCAAGCCAGGGTGAGAGGAAGAGAGAGCGTTCAATGAGTAGGAACTTTTGCAGCTTTTTTTGTAGAAAATCCACTAAAACCTCCATATGCTGTGAGAAGAGGGTGAAAATAATGTGTAAGTATAGATTTACTAAAAACGATTTCAGATTTTGGTAGATAGGAAATACTTACCAATGTACTAACCCAATTCTGAGGCTTCGCTAACTGTTTGAAAAACAAGTTGTCAACTGGGTATCCACATTTTGTTATGTGTACCCTGGAGGTTTTGAAAATGGTATCCACGGTTAGCTCAGTGGTCCGATATTGTTAGAATAAAAAATGGCATAGGGTGTGTAGAAAGTTACGTGTTTGGACATGATTTCATAGATTTTTTCATGAGGGATGCTAAATCTTTGTCGACAATGAGTAGTAGGTCAGGCAGTTGGGACGGTGAAAGTGTAGGAATCCGCAAAACAGCTGAGATAAGGGTCTCTTCTGGTCCCGAGAGAACACCCTTTTGTGTAGGTTTGCCTGGCGAAGAATCACTGACATCAACAAGGTCTGTGGGCGTAGCATTGCTCTGTGAGGTGATGAAGATTTCATTTTCAGCAAACTATTAGGCAGCAAAAAACTAGGCAAGGATTCGATGAAAAGTAGAGAAGGATGGAATACCTCGGTGGCTTCGCTGTCGGATTCGTTAGGTTGTATGGGGGACTCACGGCCATCATCCTAATAAAGCAAGTTGGGGTCCCAATTAAATAACTATGAGGTAAAAGTTAACAAAATGATTTTGAAGTAGTATTTGTCTGACGTACCTCATCGGCACAAGCTCTGTCAATGTCAACATTGGTGTCCTGCAAGAAAAAGGCAACGAATTGATGATGCATATCCATGTGGATACATTAAAGTTGTGATTAAACAACTAGCCTAAGTGAGGTGTCCATGTGGATAGGATATTCATGATAGGAAATATTAATAAACGGAATTGCTTACCTCAATTAACGTTAGGGGAGTGGCTTCCAACACATTATCAGCGTCAATTTTCTGCGTGAAGGTTAGCAAGTGTTTGAGTAGTGAGATATAGTTGAGGATAGAGACTTACTCGGAAAGTATATTAATTTGGTAAAAAGATACCTCAATATTGTCAGAAGGTGTACCGTCAAGGACATGACTAGGAGCAGGCAATTGAGGATTGACATTAGAGTTCCCAATAAATCCCTGTAACAAGCTGGTGTAAGGTTGTAGGGGTTGTGGAGATGCATTAGCAGCGGAGTTAACTCCGTTTTGATCAATATATGTCGCAGCCTGTATATTGAAAATGTATCCACATGGACAGTGTAAGTTTGTAAAGTTTTGGAAATTGGGGTGAATGTTGATATTGTAAATGTATCCACATGGACAGTGTAAGTTTGTAAACTGGGGTAAATGTTGAAAAAGAAAAAATATGGGATATGTACCGATTGGTCATCCAAGGGAACAGGTTTGGTGACGGTGTCATATACCAGGGATTGTTGTTTTCCAAAAAGTAGTTTAATTAACAAAAAGGAAGCTACTCGAAGTTTTATATAAAAGGTACAAGTGTGTCTAACCTTAGTCTCGGTGTCATAAATGGGATTGAGGCAAGAGTTCGGACATCCTGAATCACATCTTTCATAGGGGACGAGCAGTTTCCAACGGAATGTTCCTGTATAATTTGACTAAGATGAATACCAATGCATTCAGACTAGCTCCAAGATGATGGAAAACAACAACATACCGTTGTCCCAAACGGGTGGACATATTGTTCCCAGTCGTGTTGGTTAAGAAGGATATCGTCAGGAGACGTTACTGCTTTGGTCGGAGATTGTTGAGGAGTTGGGGGTGACGTCCCGACCGTAACATTCTCTGTTGCGTTCTCCGGACAGGTAAACTCATCGACTGCGACAGGGGCCGGTGGTGATTCCTTGACAGTAGAGGGAGAGACGGATGCTGGCCTCCTAATGGTGCGCCTTAGCGGTAGTCTTAACCGCCTACGGAATCGAAGGGAGTTAATCTGCTGCTGTAGTTTCCTGTTCTCAGATTGCAGCTTTTTAAACTTACTATATGCCGCATCCCTAATAGAATTAAGTTCTTTCTCTACAGCAGCTTTGAAATCAGCGAAACCATTATCCTCAGTATTGGAGAAGATAACACGGGGCCTCTTAGAACTCGAGCATTTGGACTTGGGAGAAGGTTGATTGACACGAAGTTTGGCAGAAATCTCTTTCCGCCTATGAATAATGTGCTTCCTGTGAAGCCCTTTGCCCTTCTTATCAGGTAGAGTTATTAAAGGCAAAGAACAATCACCCCCTGGCCATTCCTTTTTGGTGAAGATATGTCCTGCCTGAATGAGACTTTCCATATAAGCAATCCTTTTGTCTTTAATCTCATCGTCCCACTCTCCCCAACCAGATTCAACAATCCCTTCGTGTTGGACAGCTTCCAAAAACGGAGAAACTAATAGCTGCGGTTGGGATAGACAAAATGTCATAATGTGTGTATCCACGTGGATAATGTAATCCAAGTTAATAATGTGTATATAAGACAACTTACATTTGGATAATGATCAACACTTATGACGTCTGTCAAAGGTAAATTATTCTTTGGTAGGCCAACTGAACACCATTCCAGGAAAGTGCGGCTGTCACCAGCACCTGGTACCTTGTCTCGTAATCCAGAAATGTTACGATATGCGAGCAGTTGAAGCGCAAGAGGGAAGCCATGCAAACGGAAGGACTTCTATTGTAACTTCTCCGTGAAACTCTTCACGGAGTCCGTTGGTTGAACCTTGCCCTGCCGATTAAGTCTTTTAGCCACTGGTATGGATTGCGGTTTGAGATCAGGTCTTATAGTGGAAATAGTCTTCAAGAAGGATTCTCTGCCCCAAGGAAATGCTAGGAACGAGTCGATGTCTTCAAGCATCTCAACATACTTCAAAGTTGGTCGGCTCGTTTGGCTGGAGGCAATGAGTACACCATCGACTATGAGTAGCAACGCTAGACGAAGCTTCCGATCCAAATCCTTGATAGTAGGGTCTTCAAAAATAGTGGACACATCACCCAAGGTCGCCTTGCGATCTCTACCAATCAACGTGTCCCAGTAACATTCATCATGAGGTTCGGGAGCAGGGTCGTTTTCGGGGTCGTAATCTTCCGGAAATTCGTCACATTGAAGGCCAGTCACAACACCAAATTCAACTAAAGAAAACCTCAAAGGGTATCCACCGAATACAGTCCACAACTCGTATTTTTTTTTGGACAGAACCTGCCTACATAGCAAAGCGTGGAGTAATTTGCAGGAGATAGGAGACTCACCAATACGAAGCCGGAATAGAGAACCCAGACTTGAGCTAAGAATCGTATCGAATTGGGGAGTGCCTTTGAGAACATTGTGGACTGTCGTCAGGATATCAGGTCGTGAGTAAACATTCAACCTAGCGTCGGGGAAACGGTCAGTTGCAAACAGACGGAGAGGGAGCCGATCATCCCAATCTGCAGATTTTTCTCCATAAGTATCACCAACAGTTGTAGATGACGGTTCATCGGTCGAACATTTGGAGATGCGACGACGGGGCTCTGCCATGTCCGAAGGCAGTTACCGACGGCAAGTTAATCGGAAAACGGAACAAATGGAGCTAATGGAACAAACGAAACAAATTAAGGAGAGGTAGGAAACAAGAGATTCGAAACTCATGAAATGCAAAATTAGGGTTGAAGAGAATTGGGGATGTCGGGTTTGGGGGGGAATTGGGGTTTTGTGTTTTTTACGGTTGTAAAAAATAAATGTACTGATTGGAAAAAAAATTGAGATCGGTAAGTAAAAATAAATTGACTGAAGAGAGTTTTGAGGGATAAGATGTAATTTTACAGGTAGAAAGTATAGGAAAAGTGGAAAGTGGGTGTGGGTGGTATTTGTTTGTGAGAAAGTGGGTTTGAGCGTCATTTGCCCAAAAAAACGCAGAGAAAAAAAATTATGAGGCAAATGTCAGTATAAACTTGAAATTTCATCAGCCTTGTCCGACTTCTTCTTTGTTCGTGATTCAGAGGTCTTTGTCGCCTTTTGCTTCTGAAAAATAAAAGTCACACTGGTAAAAAAGCCTCTCTGCCTTTACCAACTCGTCTTCTTCCTTAAGCTTCTTCTGGGTTCCGCTTTTTGAAGAACCCTAGAAAATCACGAGCCCCTTCTTCTTCCTCTTTCCCCCTTTCTCTTGGCGAAATCAGAATCATAGTTTCACCCCATCGCTACGTTTTTGCAGGTTTTAGGGATTGTTTCGGCGTTGTCGCACTTCTAATTTGTTGAAATAAGCATGCCGAGGAACGCGATTTCTGACGATGAAGGTACCTATGTCGCCTCGACGAAACCCTAATTTTTCCTCTGTGAAACGCCGTAATTTCACTAGGGTTTTTTTTTTTTCTTCTTCTGATGTTTGGCTAAAAGTTTGAATCTTTTTTCCCCTCCGCGCAGATGATCATGAGCTCGAGGATGAGGACGGAGAGCCAGTTCTGGGAGATGAACACGGTGATAACGATGATGAAGAAGATGATGATGATGACGGTACACGTTTTGCCCTTGATTTTGACTTCTCCGAGTGAGAGAAATTGGTCTTCTTTGTTTCTGTACATTTTGATATTTTCCTGCCTTTCGTTTTTGCTTACTATCTTAAATCTGAAAGCTTTATACTCTGATACCATCCGATGCATGGGTCGAAAGAATCGAATTGAATGAACAGGCGTGTGTGTTGTTAGATGTACGACTTCTTGTTAATATCTTCGCTGTCTCATATACATCCTTGATTTATATGTGGTAGCATTTCCTTGTTTTGTTCCTTTAGACTTCATGGATTCTGTATATTTAGCTTTGAGTTCCACATGTCTCTCACTCTGGGTTTGAGTCAATGCAGTAATTTTCTATTCTTTTGCACTTAGATTCAGGTTATATTTGTTCCATTATGTGAGATCCGTATATTTGTGTTGTAGTTGGGAATGAGTATGAGAATGATGGGTTCATAGTGAATGATGACGACGAGGAAGAAGAACAAGAAGAGGACGACGAAAGGCAAGATAGCGATGAGGAAAGGCAGAAAAAGAAGAAGAGGCGAAGAAAAAAGTGAACATTATATCCCTACTTGTTCTCTTAAATTTATCCTTTTCTAATCTGTGAAAGTCTTAATGCCAGTGTTGGCATGCATTATACACGATAGAAGGTTGCAGGATGCAGTTGATAAAATGTTCCTTTAATTCTCAGCAGTCCCTTATGATTAGTATATTATTTACTGCGTAATGGACTATAGCAGGGCTGTTCTCTAACTGAGTAACACGTATGATGTTTTCAATAGGGACGAAGATCTTGATGAAGATGATTATCTGCTTCTCCAAGATAACAATGTCAAAATCCAAAAGGTTTGTCATATATGTATTTAACTATATCAAGAGTTTGTATATACACTAAAAATATATGTGCAGTATTGATTTTCTTTTTCTTGAACCATGACAGAGGAAATATAAGCGGTTGAAAAAAGCTCAAAGGGAAAGGGAAAATGGTCAGGGGGGATCATCTGATGATGAGTTTGCTGGGAGTGGTGGAGCTAGAAGAAGTGCTGAGGATAAGATCAAAGACAGGCTGTTTGATGATATTGATGGTAGGATCTCTTGTGCTTTCTGATACACCCCCTGGGAAAATCACATCTCAGCCTGCCTTGGTTCTTATTTTGACCATTGGCACATAGTTGACTATGTACTTTTTGTGTCTAGCAGATCCACCTGATGATGTAGGCGATGAGGAAGACCTAGTTGTGGGAGAAGATGTAGTTGGTAGCGATGATGAAATGGCAGATTTTATTGTAGATGAAGATGATGGGCTTGGTCCTCCTAAGAGGTATTGTTTTTTTGTTCTGTCTTTTATCTCTCTTGAGATTTAATATATCTCTTCTGTCACGTATATTTTCTGATTCTAAATAACTTATATTCAGGGGAGGCTTAAAGAAAAAGAAATTTAGGCAGGGATCAGATATTAGTGCTATGCGAGATGCTAATGAAATATTTGGTGATGTTGATGAACTTTTGACTATTCGCAAAAAGGGTTTGGCATCTAGTGAAAGAATGGAAAGAAGGCTCGAAGATGAGTTTGAACCAACTGTTCTCTCTGAGAAGTACATGACAGGGCAAGATGATGAAATCCGCCAGCTTGATATTCCTGAGAGAATGCAGGTATTATCTGCTTTAGTTTCTCTATGTGTACTTGTGGTGTATTTTTTATATGGTGTTCATGGGTAGATGTAAAGATATCTTGTCAACTTTGACAGATATCTGAAGAAAGCACTGGAAGCCCTCCTGTAGATGAGCTTAGCATTGAGGAAGAGAGTAATTGGATATATGCCCAATTTACTTCTCTACTTAAAGAATCTGATGGACAAGGAGTTCATAGTTTCGAAGGGCGAGGTTTCTCGGTTAACAAGGATGACATTGCAAAATTTTTGGAGCTACATCATGTGCAGAAATTAGAGGTTTCTTGGATTCATTTTTTTTGTTGTAATTGCTTCCTTGATTCGTTGATTAGCATGCTAATTTTCTTTGTCTCCTCTAGATACCGTTTATAGCTATGTACCGAAAGGAGCAATGCCGGAGCTTGTTGGACACTGCTGATGTTGATGGTGCCAATCAAGACAAGAAACCTGAGTCTAAGTGGCATAAGGTAAGCAGTTCTCTTGGAGGAACTACAAGTACTCAGTTCAAAATTTGTTGTCCGAGGACATTGGGTGGATTAATGTAAGGTATTTGTCACTGTAGGTCTTCTGGATGATTCAGGACTTGGATAAGAAATGGCTCCTTCTTCGAAAAAGGAAAATGGCGTTGCATGGTTACTATACAAAACGTTACGAAGAAGAGTCTAGGAGGGTCTATGACGAAACTAGGCTTAATCTAAATCAGTATCTTTTTGAATCAGTCATTAAGTCTCTCAACGTTGCAGAAACAGAAAGAGAAGTTGACGATGTAGATTCCAAGTTCAACTTGCATTTTCCTCCCGGTGAAATTGGTGTTGATGAAGGGCAGTACAAGAGACCGAAAAGAAAATCACAATATAGCATCTGCAGCAAAGCGGGGCTCTGGGAGGTTGCCAACAAATTTGGGTATAGTGCTGAGCAATTGGGACTTGCATTGTCCCTCGAAAAATTGGTCAGTATGATTTTATATTGTTTGATCTGTATGTTGTACTGGAAGGACAGTTCTAACACTGGTTGAGCTGCAGGTTGACGAGCTTGAGGACGCAAAGGAAACACCAGAGGAGATGGCAATGAACTTTGTGTGCGCAATGTTTGAAGACCCTCAAGCTGTTCTGAAGGGTGCACGGCATATGGTATACTCTGCAATAAAACTATTCTTATGAACTGTTTTATTGGAGTTAATATACTAAGAACTTCTCCTATCATTAATGATGAGAATATTCGAATTTCCCTTGTTAGGCTGCAGTTGAGATAAGTTGCGAGCCATCAGTCAAAAAGTATGTCCGTGGCATTTATATGGAGAATGCAGTAGTCTCAACAAGTCCAACAGCAGATGGAAATACAGTAATAGATTCATTCCATCAGTTTTCTGGGATCAAGTGGTTACGTGAAAAGCCATTGAGCAAGTTTGAGGGTGCACAATGGCTTCTCATTCAGAAGGCAGAAGAGGAGAAACTTCTTCAAGTAACCTTCAAGCTGCCTGAGAATCACATGAATAGGCTAATTAGCGACTGCAATGAACATTATCTAAGTGTCGGTGTTAGTAAGTATGCTCAACTCTGGAATGAGCAAAGAAAGTTAATTCTGGAGGATGCACTTCATACTTTTCTTTTGCCATCAATGGAGAAAGAAGCAAGATCCTTGCTGACTAGCAGAGCGAAGAGTCGGTTGCTTTTAGAGTATGGACAGGCTTTGTGGAACAAAGTTTCTGCAGGGCCATATCAAAAGAAAGAAATGGACATTAGCTCAGATGAGGAAGTTGCGCCTAGGGTCATGGCATGTTGTTGGGGACCTGGAAAGCCACCAAATACGTTTGTGATGCTGGATTCATCGGGAGAGGTGCTTGATGTGCTCTATGCTGGATCCCTCACATTACGATCTCAGAATGTCAACGACCAGCAACGTAAAAAGAATGACCAGGATCGTGTTTTAAAGTTTATGATGGACCACCAACCGCATGTTGTGGCTTTAGGAGCTGTCAATTTGTCTTGTACTCGCCTGAAGGATGATATTTATGAGGTAAGGATTCATGAAACACAGTGGAACTATGTTCTTCGACTCTAGCTAATGCAACATACATGTTCTGAGTTTAATCTTATATTGCTACACTTATATACATATGGTTGTGGAATTTTGTCTGTAGAGTCCTCAATTTTCTGTTTTATCAACAGTACTTTCGAACTGATATACCTTTTTGAGTTTGACTGCTTTCCCGAAATTGATGATGTTATATGTGGTGTAGTGCTTGAGTCACTGCTTTTGTAGCTCACCTTTTCAAAGTTATCTGGTTGTGATTTAGTTTGCATTGTTGTTTTTCTTGCTTAGTAAACTTGATCATGTTTGATTTTATATATCAGGTCATATTCCAGATGGTGGAGGAAAAGCCTAGAGATGTTGGACATGGAATGGATGATTTAAGCATTGTTTATGTGGATGAATCACTTCCTAGACTATATGAAAATTCTCGAATCTCGGGTGAACAGCTACCTCAGCAGTCAGGGATCGTGAAACGTGCAGTTGCTCTTGGACGCTATCTCCAAAATCCACTAGCAATGGCTGCCACTTTATGCGGTCCAGGTAGGGAAATTTTGTCTTGGAAGCTTCATCCCTTGGAGCATTTTCTTCAGGTAGACGAGAAGTACGGAATGGTTGAGCAGGTTATGGTTGACATAACAAACCAGGTTGGAATCGACATTAATTTGGCAGCTAGCCATGAGTGGTTTTTTTCTCCTTTACAGTTCATTTCTGGACTTGGGCCTAGGAAAGCTGCATCCTTGCAGAGGTCGCTTGTTAGAGCTGGTTCAATATTTGTTCGCAAGGACCTGATAATGCATGGGCTTGGTAAAAAGGTTTTTGTAAATGCAGCCGGTTTCTTGCGCATTCGCAGGAGTGGGCTAGCCGCTAGTAGCAGTCAATTTATTGACTTATTGGATGACACCCGAATACATCCCGAGTCATATAGCCTTGCCCAAGAATTGGCTAAAGATATTTATGATCAGGATGTCAGAGGTGACTCAAATGATGATGAGGATGCGATAGAGATGGCAATAGAGCATGTGAGAGATCGGCCAGGCTCATTGAGAAAAGTGGTCCTTGATGAGTATCTTGCCAGCAAGAAAAGGGAGAATAAGAAGGAAACCTATAGTAATATCATGAGAGAATTGAGCTGTGGTTTCCAGGATTGGCGGATACCCTTTAAAGACCCAAGTCCAGATGAAGAATTTTATATGATTTCAGGTGAAACTGAAGACACCATCGCTGAGGGAAGAATTGTGCAGGCTAGTGTTCGGAGATTACAGGGTGGAAGAGCCATATGTGTATTAGATTCTGGGTTAACTGGGATGCTTACGAAGGAAGATTTCTCAGATGATGGGAGAGATATTGTTGAGTTATCGGAACGACTGAAAGAAGGCGATATCCTGACATGCAAGATCAAATCAATTCAAAAGCAGAGGTATCAGGTGTTCCTTATTTGCAAAGAAAGTGAGATGAGAAACAACAGACACCAGCATAACCAGAATGTGGATGCTTATTACCATGAGGATAGAAACAGTCTCCAGCTTGTTAAAGAGAAAGCTCGAAAGGAAAAAGAGCTAGTGAGGAAGCATTTTAAGTCCCGGATGATTGTCCATCCTCGCTTTCAGAATATCACTGCTGACCAAGCTACAGAGGTATGCAAAATATTTACTCTCCGTAATGCATTTGTTATATATTTAGAGAAATCTCTGAGATTACTTGTTGGTGCCACGTACAGTATTTGTCTGACAAAGACTTTGGAGAAAGCATTGTTCGTCCAAGTTCTCGAGGACTCAATTATTTAACTTTGACGCTCAAGATTTATGATGAAGTTTACGCTCACAAGGAGATAGTTGAAGGTGGGAAAGAAAACAAGGACATCACTAGCCTACAGTGTATTGGGAAAACCCTGAAAATTGGAGAGGACACCTTCGAGGATCTGGATGAGGTTCGTTGTTTTATATATCTAGTTGTACTATCAATGAAAACACTTATTTGATTCTTGAACATCCTTTTAAGTGTTTTAAGATTCCTCTGACCCCATGTCATAACTGCAGGTCGTGGATCGATATGTTGATCCTTTGGTATCTCATCTTAAGACCATGCTCAACTATCGGAAATTCCGAAAGGGGACCAAATCAGAAGTAGATGATCTTCTGAAGATTGAGAAGGGCGAAAATCCTTCAAGAATAGTTTACTGCTTTGGGATTTCTCATGAACATCCAGGCACCTTTATACTGTCTTACATAAGGAGCACAAATCCACATCATGAGTATATAGGCCTATATCCTAAGGGATTTAAGTTCAGGAAAAGGATGTTTGAGGACATTGATAGGCTTGTGGCATACTTCCAGAGGCATATTGATGACCCATTGCAGGAGTCAGTGCCATCAATCCGGTCTGTTGCTGCCATGGTACCAATGAGAAGCCCAGCAGACCGTGGCTCATCTGGAGGAAGTGGTTGGGGTAGTTCTCATAATGAAGGAGGCTGGAAAGGAAACTCAGATCGCTCAGGCTCAGGTAACACATTTGAAAGTTGGTTTTTAACTTGCATAGAAGGACTTGTGTGGTCATTGTTTGACTTGTCGGGGTTTTTATTTTATTTAATTTAGATTCTGGTAATCTGGATTTTGGTTGCTGAGAAGCATTCATATATTAATATTGTTTATGTGGTCTTGACTATGATTCTGCACGAAATTGTGCAAATGTATTGTAGGGAGGGGTGGTGATTACAGAAATGGTGGTGGACGTGATGGGCATCCAAGTGGAGCGCCAAGGCCATATGGTGGTCGCGGTCGTGGTCGAGGCAGAGGACGAAGAGATCATATGAACGGTGATAGACAAGATGGGAATGGAGACTGGGGTAATAACGATACTGGAACTGGAGATGGAGGTTGGGGAAGTAGTACTGGTAAAAAGAGCAGTGGTGCAGGTGGCTGGGGTAATGAGTCTGGTGGTGGTGGTGGGAGTACTGGTGGTTGGGGAAGCGAGTCTGCTGAGAAAAAGAGTGACGGTGCGGGCGCCTGGGGTAGTGGGTCTGGCGGTGGCGATAGCGGTAGTGGAGGTTGGGGAAATGATTCTGGCGGTAAAAAGAGCAGTGAAGATGGTGGTTGGGGAAACGAGGCTGGTGGTAAAAAGAGCGATGGAGAGGGCGGTTGGGGGAATGAATCCAGCAGTCAAAAGAGCGGTGGCGGCGGTGGTGGTGGATGGTGAAGAGACACAACCGCGGCTACTACTACTGGTTGGGTAATTAAATTGCAAAGTCTAAGACAAGACATAAAAAAACACATTAGTAGTAATTTTAGCTTCTCTCTCTCTGCCTAAGTGCCTTATTTTTCAATTTAAATCTTTGCTTTGTTTTTTTTATTTTATTTTTTCTTCTTTTTGTCTTAACTTGACGGTATTAGTAGTGTCGGTTATGTATTGTTCGACTTTTTAATTTTCCAAGAAAGTCTTTCAGGCGATGCTTACATCTTATCTTTTTTTCCTCAAATAAAACTCATATTAATTAGAAATGTCATTACGAAGATGTTCAAATAACCAAATTGTGCTAAGACTATGAGCAGCTCGATTTGTATCTCGTCTGGTAAAGCAGAAAGATATGTCTCTGTATCTTGATTTCCAAAAAGTAATATTTCGCATCAAGTTGAGAAGTCTGACATTCGTTGAACCATCCAGAAATGTATTAATCAGAGTTTTACAATCTCCTTCAAAAACTTTTGGTATGTAAACCTTAACTATCCAAGTTGGGTATACATCCAATTCATGATCAAATTTTAGTTTGGATTCGGTTTCATAAATTCGGTTCGGTGTAGTAAATAAACGAAACCGTTCCATTAATTTTGCCCACCCTGAAAATAATACTCTCTCTCTCTCACCAAAATTGATGTTTTGGGATATTTTTTTGTCCTACAAAGATTGATGTTTTGTAAATTTAAAAAAGTAATCATTGAAAATATTTAAAATTTTGAATTGTTATTGATTTAAAATTTAATAATATCTGTTTAGTTAAAAAAAAAATATTTAAATTTAGTACTTATTGTTTTTTTAAAATGTGTAAAAGCTAACGCATTAAGGGGAGGTATTGGTTTAGGATTTAGAAAGAATTTTAATGACTTTATGTTCTTGTTGATTGTTAGAATCATAGAAAATTGAAAGTTAAAAATGAAGGATTCTAAGAGATTGTTTAGAAAGTTTTTTAAAATCTTGATGATTTGTTTTTTCTAATCTTGTAAAATCTTTCTATTTGATGAAAGAGTTTTCATGACTTTTGTTATTAAGGAAATGATATAAAATCCTAAACCAATAACATAAAATTTGAATTCATTAATAATCCAAGATTCTTTTGTTTTACTTGAATAACATAAAACTTTTAATGACTTTATAAAACTCTTAATCCAATAACACTAGATTTATCAAGATTTTAGATAACTTTTTACAAATCCACAACCAATAACACCAAATTTTTAAAGAGTTTTTAAAAGTCTTGATTGAATAACAACATATTTTACCTAACTTTTAAAGTCATTAAAATTTTTTCTAAATCCTAAACCAATATCTCCCCTAATGTTTGTGGGACAGACAGACTATCTGTGACTTTTTCTAAAATCAACGCCCTCACCGAAAATATTTGAACCAGTGTTTTGTTCCAATTGTGCGTTGGGATAAAATTGGAAGGATACTATTTTTTATTCCAAAGACACAAATTAAAAGTTTTATGAATAAAAAGCATTATTTTTTAAGAACGGCTGAGCTTAATTTACCCTTTTGCCATTTCTCCCATTTCCGATTAAAAACGTCTTATGAGGGAAGAGAAGAGAAGAGAAGAGAATCTAAAAAAAATGAAAGCGTGAGTTTGAAATCGATTCGAGAAGAAGCCGAATCAAAATCTCTATGGATGCTGATGACGATTTCTACAGCGGCACCGAAAACTATTCCGATTACGCCGACAGCGACCCGGAAGACGATGCCGACTACGAGTTCGTCGAAGAGGCCGCTGATGATTCCGATGACCTCATTTTCCGCCGCCGCCAGGTTTCTCCCCCCTCCTCCAATGTTTTCTAGATCTAAGGTTTTCCAATAATGAGAGATGCAGTTTTGGATGGCAAGTTTTTGAGTTGTTGCTCAAAAACTCGCCCGGACATTTTTGTAACGTTGATGATGATTTGAATTGAATTTGAGCAATTTTTTTATAGTCTTTTAAAGCTCATGAATTCGATCTTTTCAGGAAATTTGTAGATCGCAATGGCTCACGATAAAAATTACTTTTTTTTTTTTTTTTTTTTTTTGGGTTTGTAGCAAAATTATAGTGTGTTAAGCGAAGCAGATATCTGTAAGCTTCAAGAAGATGATATTTCAAGGATCTCTACTGTTTTGTCCATTTCCAGAAATTCATCTGCCATCCTGCTTCGTCACTACAATTGGTGCGGTTCCCAAATTTTTAGCCTTTCTTTTTTTTGTGTGTGTGTGTGTGTGTGTGTGTGTGTGTGTGTGTGTGTGAATATAAGTGCTTAGACGAGCTCAAATTTTTGAAAATGTTTAGGTGTGTGAGCAGAGTTCATGATGAATGGTTTGCTGATGAGGAGAAGGTTCGAGATGCTGTTGGCTTGTTGGAGAAACCTGTTGTTGATTTCCCAACTGATGGAGAAGTATGCTTCCCGTTGTCGTCATTAACATTGTAAATATTTTATCTGTCAGAATTCACCTGTGCCTTTCGTTTATACGTGTTTCTTTCTCCTTTTGGCAGCTTGATTGTGGGATTTGTTTCGAGACTTTCCTTTCTGACAAATTTCATGCTGCTGCTTGTGGTCATCCCTTCTGCGAGTCATGCTGGGAAGGTTTGTTTTACTGTTTTCTTGATAATAGTTGATACCCATTTCCAACTTTAATGTTTAGATTTAACTTGCAGTCTACTCTTCTTATTTCGTCGATTATCAATTAATGATGGTTCATTACTGTTGGGTTATCTATCTGACCTTTCCTCTATCTTTAGGTTATATCACCACCGCGATTAATGATGGTCCTGGGTGTCTTACGTTACGATGTCCAGATCCTTCTTGCAGAGCTGCTGTTGGTCAGGATATGATCAATTTGCTTGCTCCTGATAAAGATAGGCAGAAGTACACATCTTATTTTGTCAGATCATATGTTGAAGACAATAGAAAGGTTAGTTAGCAATTTCAGTTTGATCATACGTTAGACATTTGCATGATTCTTATTTCTCTTTTCTTAACCTTCAACTGAAAAGCAGTGCATAATTTTAGTGTTCTTTGTTCGTCCATATTATGTGCTCACCAAGTTAGTTATGTACCTTTTATTCTGTAGACCAAGTGGTGTCCCGCTCCTGGCTGTGACTACGCTGTAAACTTTGTTGTTGGGAGTGGTAATTATGATGTGAACTGTCGCTGTTGTTACAGTTTCTGCTGGAATGTAAGTTGCTCTATCAGTGAGAATCAAAATATTTTTAATCTTTCCTTTGTTTAGAATTATTGACACAACCATACCATGTGACTCGATCATCATGGGTTGCAGTGTGCTGAAGAAGCTCACCGTCCTGTTGATTGTGACACCGTTTCTAAGTGGATATTAAAGAATAGCGCTGAGTCTGAAAATATGAATTGGTACGTTGATTTATGAGATATATTTGAGATATGTAGATGCTTAAGATATTTGGGATTTTGTTGACGTAAAAGGGTTTTCAGAGTTTTAAAAAATATTTGGTTTCTTTACTTCTTTATATTGTATTGGTAGTGATGGCTACCACTTTGTATAGCCAAAGGAAACCAAAATGGTGGATACGTATGCATTTTTAATTGTTAGAAGAAAGTCAATTTGGTTTCTTATCTTTCATCTCCTAGCAGTAGGGTGCATCATGCTTCACACAATGTATTGTACTATTGATGCTGCTAAATTCCATATCGACTTTCAGGATTTTGGCAAATTCCAAGCCCTGTCCAAAATGCAAACGGCCAATAGAGAAAAACCAGGGTTGTATGCATGTTACGTGCACCCCACCATGTAAATTTGAGTTCTGCTGGTAAGTTGATAAAGTGGTTGATTTTACAAAATGCCATCATGTCATAAGTTATGCTTCTATTCTCTCTATTCTTCCTAGAATTCAACTCTGAAATGATTTTTTTATGTTTATAGCTCTGAAAAGAAATAGAAAATAAGTGGCTTTTTATATTTTAGGTTTTGCTAGTGTATCTTCTCTTTGTAGTTGTATCTTGTAATCTGATCGCCATCTGAATCATCTGGTTGTGTAAGATTCTTTGTTACTCACAATGAAATATCATGATAGGTAGTTGTACTGTATAAATGTAGGCTTTGCCTTGGAGCGTGGACAGAGCATGGTGAGAAGACAGGTGGCTTTTATGCTTGTAACCGTTATGAAGCAGCAAAGCAAGATGGCATTGTATGAGTTCTCTGACATTGTTTCTTTTCCTCACTGATAACTAAAGTTTAGTTTATCTTCGAACACAATTTATGTCTTCCATAATCTTTTTGTGCAGTTTGATGAGACTGAAAAACGCCGAGAGATGGCAAAGAACTCTCTTGAGAGATATACCCACTACTATGAAAGATGGGCGACAAACCAATCGGTATGTAGATATTAAATCATATAATTTTCACATGTTTTATCTAACTCTTAAGAAGGAACTTTAAGAAAGAGTTTTCAGCTGCCAAATTCTAATCCCTTCCTATGGAACATAAAATCTCTTCATGTACCTAGAAACGTAGATGAACTCTTTAACAATTAGATGTTTAATGACTAATCTAAAGTCTATACGCTTTTAATTGCTCGAGTTAGAGTACCAAAAGATATGAAAATCTATATATTGGTTGAGAACTTTCGAAAAATTAAGGAAGTGCAGCTGACTGATTTGGAAATTCAAAGAGACTATGAAACGTTGAGGTACATGTAGTGCTTGTGGTGTATTTTTCTAGAGAAAGAGCTGTTGTTTCTCCTGTTATGGGAATTCTACCAGCTCGTTTATATATCTGTTGGCTGTGTTCGTTTGATGGCTATGTTTTTGAGGGCTTAGGTATTGTGTCAAAATTGTTATTGGAGCAAAGTACTGTCGTAAAAGTCTCTGTCATATTAAGCATATTAATGAAATTAGGCTTAGGAAGGTTCATAATAATCCTTGGCATTTGTCTTATCCATATCGTCTGCTTGAAGTTTCATGTTTCCGTTTTGGTAAAATGTATTCTTTATTAAATAGTGACCCCAAAGAAAAATAAGTTTTGTATATACAAATAGCACATTGTTTATTTCTAAAACAATTTACAATTTTTATCACTACTTGCTGCAGTCTAGGCAAAAGGCGCTGGCGGATCTTGAGAAGATGCAAACTGATGATGTGAGCTTACAGTGCAACACTTGCTGATGTAAATAAGAATCACCAAGTATTGTTTGATGACAAAAAAAGTGTGAAATATCCAAAATAATCAGTGCTTGTTTTCATACCAATCCGTGATTCCAGTTTTTATTCAGTTAAAGTTCAGGATGTTTGCTTAAGTTATCATGATGATCTTTTACAAATGATACCATATATGCCCTACTTGACTTTTGTATATTTTGGCATAAGACGTCTAACTTTCGATGAATATTCTTGCGTTTGGTATTGTTGGGTTTGGCTAAAGCTTTTTTTAATGGGATTCACAGATTGAGAAGCTCAGCGACATACAGTGTCAGCCTGAATCACAACTAAAGTTCATTATTGAAGCATGGTTACAGGTAAAATCCGTTCCTCTTATGGCCTTTCTGAGACTTTTGGATTTTGCTCACTAATTTGCCCCAAAATCATAGATAGTCGAATGCAGACGAGTTCTAAAATGGACATATGCCTATGGTTTTTACATACCTGACCACGAGAATGGAAAAAGAGTGTTTTTTGAGTACTTACAAGGTAACTTGATTTAGCTCTAACATTTGAAATTAACTATGCTTCCAAAATGTTTGGTATTGATTCCTTGAGTTAGTTACTTTGTCAGTGTTTTTGCTGGTATTGGTCTTTTCCAAGCGGGAACAGCTGAACACAAGTTGAATTAAGAGAATTTAGCGATTGTTAAATCCATCAGTGATTCTTACGTGATTGAACTTTTCGTGATTTTATTGAACATCATGTAGTCATAGTAAAATAGGGAATGGTTTAGGATTTTCCCTACGTGAGATAATGTGGACTATATAGCCAAGTGTCACTCATAAGAAATTAGTTAAGCTCCTTAATCCAAATCTTAAACAATTTGGTCAGGGTTCAGTTCCATCTTTGACCCGCTAATTTCGATTTGTTAATAGGTATAAGCAGTTTTGTTTGTAACAGGCTTAATTATGCAAGAAATTAACTATTCTTTTTCTTGTCTATTTTATCATACATGTAGGTGAAGCTGAGTCGGGCCTTGAACGACTTCATCAATGTGCTGAAAAAGAGCTGCAACCGTACCTAGAAGCCAAAGGTCCCTGTGAAGATTTTAATGAGTTCCGCACAAAACTGGCAGGTTTAACAAGGTACTTTCCAAACCTACAGAACAAACTGATAAGCTTAATATGATAAGTGTCATGGCATGTTTATATGCTCTTGAACAGTCTAAATTTTAGTAGCTGTTCCGAAACTTTTTCAAGGACATTTAGTTATGACTGACAAGCTAACCGAAACGTAGTTCTGAGTAAAAGAGTTTAAAGAACACATAAGGATGTTTTAATTCATTTTGTTGGCTCTGTGTGATGAAAGAAGCTGAATAACGAACGTTTTATTACTGGGAATTTACAGCGTCACCAAAAACTACTTTGAGAACTTAGTTCGAGCTCTGGAGAATGGGCTATCGGATGTGAGCTCACATAGTGCATATGATCGAACCTCAAGTTCAAAGAGCTTAGGGGGGAAGACAAAGGGATCCACTTCTAAAGCCAGCAGCTCAGATTCAACACTGTGGTCTTGTGAATATTGCACTTATGTAAATCCAAGGTCGACCACGGTTTGCCAAATGTGTGAACATGGCCGTTGAAATGTCAGTAACTGGTATTTAAAGACTGTAATAGTAATGTAGGTCGCATTTGGTCATAGATATGATCAAGTGAAGAACTGTCTTGTAACTTCATATATGTTCTTGTATTGGAAATAAAGGGATACAATAAATTTGATTAGATTGGCCATTATTTGATTGTGCTAATGATGGAAAAAGCGAAAACATAAGAGCTGGATTATGTAAGTTCTTACAAGATAATTGTAAAAATTATGTGCTTGCATTACTTGGTCACTCCCGCTTTCAATTTTCTACATGATGTCCTTTTTTGCTCTACTTTGTCACTTGTGTGAGTGTCTGGTCTCTAGTGGCCAGTGGGGGTTTAACTTGTGCATTTAAACGTAAACCTACCCGGAGAAAATTGTCGTGGATTGTGTTTATGTGGAATAAATGCAGCAGAGAAGGCCGTGACAGCTTTCAGAAATGTAAATCATGTAATGGAACTTTTGAGGAAACTCGAGAAGAGAAGCCTATTTTTGTAAACAGATTATCATAAAACCAATGTTGCAAGTGTCTGCCCGAGTTCTTTTAAGAAATGGAAACAAATGGTGTGGAGGCAAAATGGAAATACACAAAGTAAATTGAAACTATCCCATCCCAGCTGGTAATGGTAGGAGGGAAAATGGTCTATCTTAGAGTGAACTAACAATGTGGTAGCCATCAAAGTTGTTCTTCTCATCCTCTATATATTAATAGAGAAGCACACTTGCAAAAAAAAGCTGACACAGAGCTCTAGACACTTTTTATCAAACAACCCTCAAAATACCAACTTAATTACAGCTTTCTGCCATTGTATTTTATATTAATCTTTATAATTTAAATCCCTAAAAATACCTGATCAAGTTTAATAATATCACTTTTAGGGATATAATAAATCATAAATTTAATACCTGATCGGATTTAATAATAAAATTACTATTAGGGTCAAATTAATCATATATTTTATACCACATATATAGTGGTTTGTTAACATAAAATCCATATATAATGATGTAATCTATATAATAATAACAATCCGAATAAATGCGACCAACAATTGTGTTTTTTTCAATCGTACCTTTTGGATATTTTCTGAAAAATCGTGATGTATCATTAAAACGGCTATTTATAAAAAGTTACAACTGTTCACTGTAAAGTTGTGTTGATTGGAACATTCGTATCTTTTGAAATCTATATATATTTGTCTGTATGAACTGTTTTCATTTTTTTGCCATAACATAAAATCAACTAAAATTTCAATCTCAACGGTTTATACATTTGTCTAAATTATTTTCTAGCATTCATTCTTTTAAAAGTCAAGAAATTCCTCTAATTCTTGATTTAACAGAAGATTTTTGGAATGATGAATCTAATTTACATCTTTTAGTTAATTTTAAATATAAAAGTTTAATGAAAATACATAGGAAGTTTTTCCAAGATTTAGATGGATTACATAGTGAGTTTTTGGATTTGACTTTCAATATATTTAAACCCAATCCGAATAAATGCCACCAAAAGTTGTGTTTTTTCAATTGTACCTTTTGGATAATTTTTTAAAAAAATCTGTAAAAAATTTAAATTATATCTTTTACAAAGAGTTGTGATTGTTCATTCTAACGGTTTTTTGTAAAGTTGCAACTGTTCATTGTAGAGTTGTGTTTATTCGAATATTCGTATCTTTTGAAATCTATTTGTTTGAACTGTTTTCATTTTTTTGCCATGACACAAAATAATAGAAAATTTTAATATCAACAGTTTTTACAGCTTTCTAAATTATTCTCTAGCATTCATTCTTTTAAAAGTAAAGAAACTCTTCCAATTCTTGATTTAACAAAAGATTTTTGGAATGATGAATCTAATTTACAACTTTTAGTTAGTTTTAAATATAAAAATTTAATGTATATATATAATAGCAATCTGAATAAATGCCACCAAAAGTTGTGTTTTTTCAACCGTACCTTTTGGATGTTTTTTAAAAATAATCTGTAGAAAAATTGAATTGTGTGTTTTACAAAAAGCTGCGATTGTTCATTGTAATGATTTTTTTTGTAAAATTGCAACTCTTCACTGTAAAGTTGCGTTTATTCGAATATTCATATCTTTTGAAATCTAGATATATTTGTCTTTTTGAACTGTTTTCATTTTTTTGCCATGACACAAAATAATATAATTTACAATTGTTTCCAATTCTTGATTTAACAAAATATTTTGGAATGACACAATTCTTGATTTAACAAAATATTTTTTTGCCATGACACAATCACTGAATAATCGATTTAGTATTCATGAAACACCAAATCAACAATAAGCTAGTTCTCAAGATGAGAGAAACCCAGCAGAAATATTTTAAGAGTTTTTTACAAGATTTTCTGAAAATGATTCCATAGATGAGAAATGAGAACAATCACATGATTTAAGTGTTTCCCCAACGGCCTTTCTTAGCCGCTTAATCCACACCCTCCACATGTCTGCTCAAGATAAACCGAATTATTTGGATGCCCTCACACGTGCCACCTCCCACGTGTGGTTCTACATCACAACTCCCCCTCTTAACAGAACCTTGACCTCAAGGTTTCAAACGCCAAACCCCGGAAACTTCTTCTGAAAATCATAAAGAAACTCCCAGGTAGCCTCCTCCAAAGGTTCATCGACCCATTTCACCAAAACCTTAGTAGCTGCTCGTCCTTGGCGATTCACCATCTTGCGCTCCACGATCATCTCAGGTTCCTTAACAAACACTTCAGGCATCACAGATGGCAATTGATTAGAAGTAGAGACATTACCCACAAGAATCTTCAGTTGCGAAACATGAAACACCGGGTGGATGAGAGAAGATGATGGAAGTTCCAGCTTATAAGCAACTGTTCCACACTTATCAAGAACCTTATAGGGTCCAAAGTACTTAGGGGAAAGCTTCTGATTCATCCTCATGATCACCGACTTCTGACGATACGGTTGAAGTTTGACATACACATAGTCTCCAATCTCAAAAGTCCTCTCACTCCGATGCTTATCTGCAAGCTGCTTCATTTGATGTTGGGCTCGTAGCAGGTGAAACTTCAGAAACTGCAACATATGCTCCCTTTCCTGTAACGAACGAGCTACCACAGCCACTTTACATTCACCAGGTAGATACGGAAGATGAATAGGAGGTACTCGCCCATACACCGCCTCAAATGGTGTCATATTAGAAGAAGTATGATAATTGGTGTTGTACCAATACTCAGCCAAAGCGAGCCACTTACACCACATATGTGGATGAGCATGGCACATACAACGCAAATAACTCTCAAGGCATTTGTTAACGACTTTAGTCTGACCATCACTTTGGGGGTGATAGGCACTCGACATCTTCAAAGAAACACCTTGCAGAGTAAAGAACTCCTTCCAGAACTCACTGGTGAACACAATGTCTCGATCACTCACAATCGACGTTGGACAGCCATGGAGCTTGAAAACATTATCCAAGTAGGCATATGCAACAGAAAGTGCACTATACGGATGAGACAAGGCGATAAAATGAGCAGCCTTGCTTAACCTGTCCACCACCACCATGATAACTGTTTTCCCGGCTGAATCAGGTAGTCCGTCAATGAAATCCATTGACACATCACTCGAATTAGCCTCCAGAATAGGTAATGGTTGAAGCAAACCTGGTGAAGCCGCATTGTCACTTTTACACTGCTCACAAACACTGCAACTGCGAATGAAGATTTGTATATCTTTCACCATGCCTCGCCAATAAAACAACCCTTTCACTCGCTGATAAGTCACTTCACGACCAGAATGTCCTCCTATCCCAGAACAGTGTAGCCAATCGAGTATCGTGTTCTTCAAAGTGGGATCAGCTGGAATAACAATCTTGTTTCTACGCCTTAAGATGTTCTGACTCCATGAAAAATGCTTCTTAGAGTCAGGGTTCTGCTTTAGTAGTGCGATAATGTCTTGGATAGCGTTATTTGTTGCATAACCGGCTTGGATATCCCGCATTAAGTCACACTCCAAAGTAGACAATGCCATATGTAACACTTCTGATCCCTCCACACGAGACAGAGCATCCGCAACCACATTCTCCTTGCCTTGTCTGTATTGGATCTCATAGTCAAATTCCAGTAATTTTGGAAGCCATTTCTGCTGGATTGGTGTAAGTCTCTGCTCCAATAAGTACTTGAGGCTCCTCTGGTCTGTCTTAATGATGAAATGCTTTGACAAGAGGTAATGACGCCACTTCCTAACTGCAAAAATGACCGCCAGAAGCTCCTTCTCATAGATTGATAGATGAAGTTGTTTCCCTTTCAATTGCCTGCTGATAAACGCCAACGGATGGCCATCCTGAATCAACACCGCACCAGTCCCTTGGCCACAAGCATCAGTTTCGACCACAAATGGCCTATAAAACAGTGGCAAGGCCAATATCGGGGCTTGACAAAGGGAAGCCTTGAGCTCCTGAAACGCACATTGTGCCTTATCCGACCACTCAAAAGCATCATGCTTTGTCAGAGCATGCAATGGAGCTGCAATCACACCAAACCCCTTAATAAACCTCCGATAATAACCAGCTAATCCCAAAAAACCTCTTAACTGCTTCAAGGAACTAGGTGTAGGCCATTCCATCACTGCATGTATCTTCGCAGGATCGGTAGCAATGCCTTCCTGACTAATGAAATGGCCTAGATATTCCACTCTAGTTACTGCAAACGCGCATTTGCTCATCTTAGCGAACAATTTGTGCTCATGCATGACCTCAAAAACATTCTGGAGATGCTGCTTGTGTTCTTCCAATGATGAACTATAAATCAGAATGTCATCAAAGAACACAAGGACAAATTTCCTCAGAAACGTCTTGAAAATCGCATTCATCAAGCTTTGGAAGGTTGCTGGTGCATTTTTGAGACCAAATGGCATCACCAAATATTCATAATGCCCGCTATGAGTTTTAAATGCAGTATTATGAATATCTGATGGGGTCATCCTAACTTGGTGATAACCAGCTCTTAAGTCAATCTTAGAGTACACCTTAGATCCTCCGAGCTCATCCATAAGATCCTCAATGAGAGGAATTGGGAATCTATTCTTCACCGTCATGCCATTAAGCTCTCTATAGTCAACACATAGTCGCCAAGTCCCATCCTTCTTTTTAACCAAGACCACCAGTGATGCATAGGGGCTAGAGCTGACTTGAATGGTACCACCAGTTAACATATCTTCCACGATCTTATCAATCTCGTTTTTCTGATGAAGTGCATAACGATATGGTCTCTGGTTAACCGGATTCGAACCCTCCAGTAACTTAATCTGATGGTCATGATTATCTCTGAACGGGGGCAGTTCAGTTGGTTCTGCAAATACATCTGGAAACTCCTTGACAATATCCCCCATAATTGTCTCTTCTCTATCATCGCAAGCCATTGTGTTAAGTGTACAAGAAGTCAATTCGTCTCCATCCTTAGCCACTTTCACACATACCATTGCAAACTGGGCCTGCTCTTCTTGTAACTTTTGCAATATATGTGCCTTAATGTCACGAACAGAACCCTGTTTAATGTCGTTTAGCAACACACACTGTTTATTATACTTGACCCTCATCTCTAAGTTTAAAAAGTCCCAATTGATCACTCCCAAGGTTTCTAACCACTGAATTCCCAACACCATATCTACTCCTTGTAGGGGAATGAGTAACACATCTGACTGGAATTGAGTAGTGTGTAACTTCCACTTGAAATTCCTCACTTTCCCTTCGACTCATAACTTCCTACCATCTGCTACAGAGACACGAGTGAGTCCTGCCGATTCGATCTCACACCCTAACTTGGCAGCCATTTTTGAATCCACAAAGTTGTGAGTAGACCCTGAATCCACCAACATGAAGAGGATCTTCTTGTCATAAGTTCCCTGAACTCGCATTGTCTCATAATCCAAGGCATTTTTGACTCATCTTCCTCCACCAATTCTTCCACTGCGTCCTCGAACTCCTCCTCCACATCCATTCGAAACAACTAAGTCTTCTTGTGAACTAAATAGTGCTCTGGAGTGTATTTTTCATCGCAAAAATAGCATAATCCTTTAGCTCTCCTTTCACCCATTTCCTGTTGCGACAACTTCTTAGCTGGATTTCCTGGAGCCTTCACAGAATTCTTTACACTCTGCTGCTCTGTTTTTGTTTCCACCTCTCCACTTCCCTTCATAACATTGCTTGGCCTAGGAGACCAGGTCGTATTGAGAAACTTTTTGGGGTATGCCTTCTCATACAACCTGCCTAGTAGAAAACAATGCCTCACCGATTGAGGTTGAAACATCCTAACATGCATCTGAGTGTCTAACCGCAGCCCTGCCAAATAAACACTCACCAAATACTCCTCAGAAAGATTAAGTCGGATCTTAATCAATGTGAACTTCTGGTGATAATCCACAATCTCATCTGTTTCTTGCAGCTGTTTAAGCTTAGCCATGGGATCATCACAAACATCCTCAAATCGTTCTTTTAACAACTCGACATAACCCTTCCAATCATATAAAACCTCCAACCTCACTCCGGACTGAATAAAGGAGTGGTGCCAAGACGCAGCATGGCCATCAAAATGGATCGCCGCTGTCTTCACTTTCATTTCATTAGGCGTAAAGTCCACACCAAAAAACTCTTCCGCTTTAAACAACCATTCTTTGATTTTAGAACCATCAAATCGAGGAAAATCTATTTTTCCCAACCTAGTAACACCACCATAATAGTATTGAGCTTCTGGTCTTACCAAGTCAGGTCGATCGTCTCTCCTCACATCCCTTAATCCCGATCGAACCCGTGCTGTTGGAGAAAATGTCAAACCCTCCGGTTTCTCTTTCGGCGAAGAATCTGGTGAGATCTGCACCGATTTCCCCTTAGTAGCAGCATCCACCGACGGTTGATTAGTTGCTCGCCTCAACAACTCATACAGATCTGAGAAATGTTGCAGAGTCTCTTGGTGTTGCTCATCAACCATAGCTTCCAACCGCGTCATCCTTCCCTCCAATGAACTCCCTCCTAGATCTGGTTCCTCCATTTCCTTCTTCGTCGCTTCTCCTGCTTGCGATCTCATTTCCATCATCTTTGATCCGAGAATCGTCTTTTCTCTGATACCTTTGATACAATAAGAACCACAATCGCACAAGAACACAAACAAATCACTGAATAATCGATTTAGTATTCATGAAACACCAAATCAACAATAAGCCAGCTTTCAAGATGAGAGAAGCCCAACATAAATATTTTTAGAGTTTTTTTAGAAGATTTCTGAAAATGATTCCATAGATGAGAAATGAGAACAATCACATGATTTAAGTGTTTCCTTAACGGACTTCTTAGCCGCTTAATCCACACCCTCCACGTGTCTGCTCGAGATGAACCGACTTATTTGGATGCCCTCGCACGTGCCACCTCCCACGTGTGGTTCTGCATCACTAAGGCATTTCGAAAGGGAAAGTGTATTCAAGTGGATCTCTCCTATAAAGAACTCCGATGATGATTCAGTTTCAGTTTGGAGGTTGGGTTTGATTTCTTCAATTATGCTGTGATTGAAGCCTCAAGGGAGCAGGTTGGGGTCAGATTGATGTTTCAAAAACGAAGTTAGTCTTTTCGCAGGGCAAAGTCTTCTTCATCTCATCTTCTCATTTAGCCTCCTCACCACTCGACGATCTCTATCTTTTTTTTTTTTTTCCATCCTTTCTCTATCCCAGCATTACGGTGAGAGTAATGGCAGCAACCATCGAAGAGGAAACTGTGGTGGCTGTGAATGGAGGAGAGGACATTCATGATTCCAGGGAAAGATTTCTACTTAGATACTTTTTGCGAGAATGGGAGATTGTTAAATCACTTGTCGATGACATTGTCGCAAATGGCCGTGTCGTTGATCCTTCTTCTGTTCACAAAATCCGCTCAATCGTACGTACGCTTCTCTTACTCTTTTTAGCTACTTCTTCTTCTTCTTGTGTGATGATTCCTTTTCCCGACGTAGTTTGTTTTGTTGTCTACATGTCTTGTATTTTGTTCAAAAAAAAAAAAAAAAAGTCTACTTGTCTTGTAGATGGATAAATACCAGGAGCAAGGTCAACTAGTGGAACCTTACTTAGAGGCCACAGTTTCACCACTCATGTTAATCATTCGCTCTAAAACACTTGAATTAGAAGCGAAACCTGATGAAGTTGTCGATATTATCAAACCCATTTGCACCATTATCTATACTTTAGTTACTGTCTGTGGGTACAAAGCTGTTATCAAGTTCTTTCCGCATCATGTATCCGATTTAGAACTCGCTGTGTCACTTCTGGAGAAATGCCATACCATGACTTCTGTTTCATCCTTGAGGCAAGAAAGCACTGGTGAAATGGAGGCTCAATGTGTTACTCTCTTGTGGCTTTCCATCCTTGTGTTGGTCCCGTTTGATTTTTCTTCGGCTGATACAAGCATTGCAAATTATAAGAGCTTCTGTGGGGACGATCTTGCTCCTCTGGTATTGAAGATTTTGGGTTTCTGTAAGGACTATCTGCGCACTGCTGGCCCTATGCGCAGGATTTCGGGATTGCTCCTCTCTAAGCCTTTTACGCGTCCGGATATGGGAAAGGCATTTAAAAGGTCTGATTCTGTCACTCATAAGTGCTAAAGTTTTGAGTTTTGTTTATGTGTTTGTTCTGGTTTGAACACTTGACTTCATCAACAAAATTGTTCGGAATACTCAGATGAACAAACTTATCTTTGTTGCACTGTGGCGTTTCTGTTTCAGTTTTTTTGAGTGGACACATGAAGTTTTATCTTTTGAGGAAGATAATCTTGTGAACAACTTTTGCTTGCTTGGTGTGATGGAGGCTCTGGCAGCCATTTTTAAGGTTTTTTTTTATTTTTCTGTAACCTGGAGTTATTGCTGGTTTTGATTACTTAAGTTTTCGTATCTTGCATCTGGGTTTATATGTCTTACTAACATTGGCAGACTGCTAGCTGAGAAGTGTTGCTTGAAGCCCTTCCTAATGTTTTAAATGATGTGAATGTGCTAAGCAAATCAAATGCAGCAACTAGAAGTCCTCTGCTTCGCAAGTATTTGATCAAGTTAACTCAGAGGATAGGGCTTGTTTGTCTTCCTCATCGCTCACCTTCCTGGCGCTATGTGGTAAATAGTTAAATACCTTTTAGTATGTATAATTTAGTGTAAATAGTACGTCATGTGTTTTAATATTGTAGAATTTCTGGTTATGCCCATAATTGACATAATCTCATTCTCAAGTTAGTCATCTGAAACTTGTTTCTTGAATTTTTATGCAGAGTCAAACCGGCTCCCTTTCTGTGAATATTTCGACCCAAACGGTGGCGCCCCCTGATTATGCTGTCGTTGTCGTCTCACAACCAGAAAGTTCAGATGACCAAGAGGATGAAGATATGGATGTTCCTGAAATCTTAGAACATATAATTGAGATGCTACTCTCTGGTTTGAGAGACACGGTATGTTTAGTGGGTGAGATACTATTGTTAGGCTATTTACTAGAGGTGGTCACATCTCAACTTATACAAGTATATTATTGCTATATGATCATCTGAGTAAAATTACTCTGATATGCACCAGTTAACACTTAAAATACAAATATATATTTCTTGGATGCTATAAATCTTTGTATGCGACATGAAACTCTCTGCTTCCACCCAGAAAATCTCACGTGTTACTAGTATTTGCAAGCATTTTCCTCTAAATCTTTTTACTATGGGTGATTTACTCAACTGTTATCCAAATTAGATAATATTAACAGAATCTACGAACAAAGATTTTATTATTAGAATATTTCGGATATTTTCAAAATACCCAGCGTGCTCTTGTTTTATGTTACTGGAAAAAACGTAATTACAAAAATGTCATTGCTACGTTAGACGCCACGTCAAAAACGCTGACGTGTAGTAATAACTCAGTTATAACGCGTTACAAAGGTATGTTGCAGCTGAATTATAGGTATATTCCGGCTGAGTTATGGAAAAAAAACATTTGAGTAAGAGTGGACGGCTGAGTTAGAGCATAACTCAGCCAAGCGTTACGGCTGACTTATCAAAATCTGGCTGACTTATCAAAATCTGGCTGAGTTAGAGCATAACTCAGCCAAGCGTTACGGCTGCCTTATCAAAATCTGGCTGAGTTAGAGCGTAACTCAGCCGTCCTTACGGCTGAGTTTTCACCCGATGGTTGAGTTGTTAAAATTTTGGCTGAGTTATCACTACGACACGGCTGAGTTATCATTACGACACGGCTGAGTTACCATTTTCCGACTGGATGAGTTATCGTACAACTCAGCCGTGATAGGCTGACTTATCGTACAACTCAGCCGTGATAGGCTGACTTATCGTACAACTCAGCCGTGATAGGCTGACTTATCGTACAACTCAGCCATTCGACGGCTGACTTAGTAGCAAAAGATTAATTACTAGAATGTTATTCAGTTACGGCTGACTTATTAAACGATACGGCTGAGTTACATATTTTCAGTTGATGAAGCGGCTGAATTTGGCAGCAATTTTTTTGCTTTTTAATTACTGTAATGTTTTTCATGTTGTGACTGAGTTATAATTTGTTTGATGGCTGAGTTTTATATAGACTGAGTTATTAATTGTTTGATGGCTGACTTGCCACGTCGGACGCATCATCCATGTCATCTTTTTTTTTCCTCCGGAAATAGGAAATGTCATTCGACTCTTGTTCTTTAACTGGTAAATAAGTGAACTATTTACCTTCTTCTTCACCTTGTTCTTATACTTCTTCTTCACTTTTCTTCTTCACCTAGTTCTTTCTACTTCTTCTTCACCTTGTTCTTCATTTTCTTTCATGGATCCAGTTCCGATACTAATTGTTTTCGGTAATTGGGTAAAGAAACAGAGATATGTATTTAACACCAACGATAGGGGGTGTATAGTTATGCAGATCGATGGTGGCATAACACACGACAAGCTTGTGGAGCTTGTTCTTGAAGACTACGGATTGAACGCGTTTAGCCATGAGCTAAAGTTGAGCTACATGTTCTCGAACAAGGCACTGAAACTAATGGCGCATGATACTCCACCAGTTTTTGTCTCCAATGATCGACAGTTGCAATGTTTTTTGGGGCTATGGAAACACGATCAGCTACGTCTCTGTGTAGAGTTTTCGGCGAAAGAGTCTACAGAAACTAGTGGAGCTAGAGGAAGTCTGATTCGGCCAAGCAGTGAATCGAAATTAGAATCTACATACGAAGTGTACGGTGGGAGATTTGAAGGCACTTGTTTTGATTATGGTAAGATCGTTGACAAAGAAAACCAAGAAGAAGAAGAAGCTGTCGAAGTAGCATCTGACGAAGAAGAAGACGATGAATTTTCAACCCGATTTGATTTTTTCGACGACTCCGATATATCAGCCATTAAGGATTTATAAATCACTATAACTCAGCCGTCACATGAATCGAAGATACCTTTCGTTTTCCCGTAAATATTATAACTCAGCCGTAAAGTCATATATATCAGCCATTTACTTTCATATTGTTTCTTGTGATAACTCAGCCATAAAACACTATAACTCAGTCGTAACATGAATCGACGAGACCGTTTGTTTTCCTGTAAATATTATAACTCAGCCGTCAAGTCATATATATCATTCATTTACTTTCAAATTGTTTCTTGTGATAACTCAGCCATAACTCACTATAACTCAACCGTCACATGACCTTTCGTTTTCCGGTAAATATTATAACACAGCCGTAAATTTATATATATCATCCATTTACTTTCAGATTGTTTCTTGTGATAACTCAGTCATAACTCACTATGACTCAGCCGTCACATGACCTTTCGTTTTCCCGTAATGATTATAATTCAGCCGTAAAGCGAGATTTTGGTGGGAAACCATTAGTTAACCTAATAATAGACATATTTCCATTCTAAATTTAAATTTTGAGTTATAATAATTTTATTATTCACTTATTGGAGAAATTCTTTTAGAAAAATAAAATTCTAAATTTGAATAATAATTATTTAATTATTTGCAATAATATATTGTGATAAAAAACTCACTTTATGAATTTATTATGCGTGTGGATTTGAGCAGACACATAATTAGTGATTTTTCGCGCTTCCCTAACAATACTTTTTGTGACATCGAGAGACGTTTTAATACTTATTAGGAATCTGACAGAATAAAAGACCCAGGAAAGAAAGAAGAATATGTTTTCATATTATTGAGAAGACCCTAAACCGACCAAACCGAACCGAATCGGAAATAATAGACATATTTCCATTCAAAAATTTAAATTTTGAGTTATAATAATTTTAATATCCAATTCTTGGAGAAATACTTTTAGAAAAATAAAATTCTAAATTCGAATAATAATTATTTAATTATTTGCAATAATATCTTGTGATAAAAAGCTCACTTTATGAATTTATTATGCGGGTGGATTTGAGCAGACATAGAATTAGTGATTTTTCGCGCTTCCCTAACAACAATTTTTGTGACATCGAGAGACGTTTTAATACTTATTAGGAATCTGACTGAACAAAAGACCGAGGAAAGAAAAAAAAATATGTTTTTATATTATTGAGAAGACCCTAAACGATAACTCAACCATAACTTTACCATAACTCAGCCAACCCTCAAATTAGAATGACTATTTTTTCTATTATTTTCGGTTAATTACGGTTATATTCGGCTTGCTATCGGTTATATTAATTTAATCGATCTAATTTGGATTATTTATGTTATATATTCATCTAACCGACACATAACCGGAAATAACCGAAAAGTAATTTCAAAATTTTTTAAATTTTCAAATGGTTATCATATTAGTATATCCAAATTACCACCTTAAACCAAACACAATATAACTAAAACCAAACTGTTATATTAAAACTCATAATGTTGGAAATATGAACCCTAAACCTCAAACCCTAACCTTAACCCTAACCCTAACCTCTAAATGTCATGTTTTGAATGTTTTACACATTTTGATCAGATTGTGTAAAAATCAATCTTTGTCTATAATTATTACTTTTTATTGCTTATAATAATTGTAATATTCATTTTTTCATTCTATATTTTAATTTTGAGTTATAATAATTCTAATTGATAAATATTTCATAAGTCAGCCGTTTATGTAGATAACTCAGCCATATCAGTCAATTGTTTGAGAAATACTTTTATTAAAAAAAAATTTAAAAATTCAAATTCAAATTTTGAATTCCTTTTAAATAAAAAATCGTTAAAATCTCATTTATTACGCGTGTGGTTCTTAACAATAAACATTGTTTGCGCCTCCCCAACAACACTTTTTGTATTCTCGAGAAGGTATATAATAAATTAATATATCTGTTGCATAACTCAGCCATAACTTTACCATAACTCAGCCAACCCTCAAATTAGAATGACTAAATAACCGACCAAACCGAACCGAACCGAAAAAAATATTTTTTCCATTTTGGTATTTTTGAATTGGTATGTTTGGTTAATTTCGGTTATATTCGGCTTACTTTCGGTTATATTAGGCTAATCTACTTAATTACAATATATTTTGAGTTATTTATGGTTATATATTAATCAAACCGACCCATAACCGAAAATAACCAAAAAAAAATTTGATTTTTTAAAAAAATATTCAAATGGTAATAATATTAGTATATCCATATTACCACCTTAAACCAAACACATTAAGACACATTAAAACACATTAGAACCAAAACAAAAAAACAAATAATGTTACTCATCTGAACCCTACATCTCAAACCCTAAACCCCAACCCTAACACTAACCCCTAAACGTCATGTGTTGTATGTTTAACACATTTTGGTGAGAATGTGTAAAAATCAATCTTTCTCTATAATTATTATTTTTTATTGGTTATAATAATTGTAATATTCATATTTCAATTGTACATTTAAATATTGAGTTATAATTATATAAATTTACAAATATTTCATAAGTAAGCCGTATAAGTCAATAACTCAGCCATCACTTCATCACTTTGTCAGAATTTTTTTATTTTTTATTCGAATTTTGAGTTCAATTTTTTAATTATTTTATATAATATATTGTAAAAAAAACTAACTTTATAAATTTATTAAACGTGTGGATCTGAACAGACACAAAATTATTGTTTGGATTTAGCCATTTAATCTTTTCACATAGCATGGGAGATTTTGATATGCACTTCGAATGATATTTTTTCGAAGTAATCATGTGATTGCAGAACTTACAGCCTGTAAAACTGAAAAGTGAAACGCAACCGACATTGCTCAAAAATAAAAATACAATCAAAGCTGCCAAATTAGGTCTGTACGTTAGCTTCTTCCTGTAGTCAGCAAGATCCATAACTCTCTGAGCAAAGGTCTGTACGTTGCTCAGGTCAACTGGTGATAAATCCTGGCCTGTCAACAAGTAAGAAAATAACCGTCTCAGAACAATTGATACTAAAAACACATTTATTCATTGCTATAAAAAAAACACGGGCGTAAAGAGAGTTGTCATTAACTATCTTCACTAGCTCGGGGAAGTGCCACGAATACCATTCCCTGTAAGAACATTGTAAACCGTTCAGCTACCAATATTTCTCAAAGGTAAATTGCAACACAGAATCTGAAAGGGAAAAGCAAAAAACAAACCTGACTCTCATGGCAAAGGAATTGATATCCTTGTCAAGGGTGTCAAGGAGGAAAATAGCTTGAATAACCATGTTATCCACTCAGTTAACATTGAACTTCACCTTGGCTCTGCTGTAGCTATGAGCTAATCCAAGCTGAGATTTTTCAAGATCACCAGGCTACATAAATAGAAAACGTTTATGAGAACACAAACCAGAGGTTACAAACAAAAAAAGACAAGAGAAGGCCTTTAA
The DNA here is from genome assembly GCF_030686135.1 of Camelina sativa. NCBI lineage: Eukaryota > Viridiplantae > Streptophyta > Magnoliopsida > Brassicales > Brassicaceae > Camelina > Camelina sativa. The sequence goes on along the minus strand of NC_141886.1, from coordinate 16,556,541 downwards.
ATACAAAGAAGGATAGCACACCTTTAGGTCCTTGATGAACCTATCAAAATGCTGGCGTACACCCGCTTGCTGGGGTCACCAGGTGGGTAACGCTCATGGTTATGGTCGTCATAGACAATCTTTGAGTAAGGTGTCTTGACAGCTTCCACGGTGGCTGGGACTTCCGAAGCAAAACCTATCTCATTTCCTTGAGCAAGAACTTGGGAAGAGAAACCTGAAAATCCATGAAACATTAATATATTCACACACTAAGGCAAACTTTGTTTTTGATCAAGTGTTTAACAATACCTAAATATCAAGCAACGTTCAAGAAATGACAATGGAGAAAGGACTACCACAATCACGACTTGGCATTAATGTTATGGTTCTAAAGGAAAACATAAGTACAGAAAAGTGGAATCCATGAGATAAAAGACTAATACTAACAGACTTATTCAAACAATCCTAAAATCAAATTCAATGATAACTAAACTCTATTTAATGCAAAAACCAAGGTAACAAATTCAGTGATCAGATTCCTCTTCATTATTATAGAGATGCTTTCAAAACTCTTAAGCTAATATGACAAACGTAGCTCTCTTGGTTAACAATACTAAATTTCAGATTCTTCTACTGATGCAAGCTCCTGCCTTTAAGCTGCTAATGAATCCGCCAAACAAAGTATAATTAGCTAACATGATATCCCCACAGACGATAAAACATCAATCTCTCTAATAACAATACAATTGATGGGAGACTCTTACTCAGCGAGTGCTAGTGATCCTGAAAACGATGACCTGTCTCTTTTTATTCTTATCAAGACTGAAGTGGTAACTACTTTACTGAAAGCTCTTGATGACTATTCAGTTGATAACAGAGGTGATGTTGGTTCTTGGGTTCGTGAAGCTGCAATCCATGGACTTGAGAAATGTGCATATATGCTCTGTAAGAAGGTCGAAATGAACTCAGCGGGTGATCATAACAATGATTCATCCTCGCTTTTGGATTCAAATCTCGCTAACCATCTGATTGGAGGTATTGTAAAGCAAGGAATGGAGAAAATGGATAAATTAAGAGAAACCGCTGCAAAAGCTCTTCAAAGGATTTTGTATCACAAAACTGTTACTGTCCCTTTCATACCTCATAGAGAAACACTGGAAGAAATTGTTCCCAACAAAGCAAGCTTAGAATGGGCGGTATGCAGATCCTGGAGCCTTCTTGCGTTGCTTCTTATGTTTCCTATTGTTTATCTGACTATAAGTTATCTATTCTTTTGTAGGTTACGGAGTTCTCGTTCCCACGCTTTGTTCAGCTATTGAAATTCCATTGTTATAGCAAACAGGTAATGTCTGGATTAGTAATATCAATTGGAGGGTTACAAGAGTCGCTTAAAACAGCTTCACTCTCTGCATTACTGGAGTATGTGAGCGAAGAAGGTGAAGCTAAACAACAACAATCTAGAGAATCTGCGATTTGTGATGACATCGTCTGGATACTTCAAGAGTACAAAAAATATGACCGAGTTATTGTACCCTGTCTAAAAGTAAAAACACCATTGTCCTCTACTTTACTGTGTCAATCCTGAATATTTATGTTTAACACTTTTCTTTTGACACAGACAATTCATGAGCTCTTGGACAAGATATATCGGAATCAAGAGGTTGGTTTTATAGTTTTACTTGTTTCAATTAGATTTTGTCAAAGCTTGTAGATTCCACGTAAAGCTTATGTGCCATTTGATTTCAGGCTTATACGTTGGGTTTCTACACAAGAGTCATGGATTCCTTAGCCATCGAACTAAGAGCTTCAAAGAAATTCGAAAAGGTAGAGGCAGGAATTGGAATACTTGGGTCTATTGCTTCTGTCTCAGAACTCATCAGCACTCAAGCGTTCTCTCATCTTCTACAACTCCTTGCCCACCAATATCCAAAGGTTCATGTGAATTCTCTGCATCTCAAACTCTATTTCAGAAAGTTCATGTTGCTTACATGAATATATTGTTTTCACTTGATCCAGGTCCGAAATAAGGCGGCTATTCAAGCCTATCTAGCGCTCCTTCAAAACAAAATCTTAGTACCAGAGGACAAGATTGAGAATGTGAAAGATATATTATATCAGACAGTTGGGATGCTGACATGGATTCAACCCAATCTCAGAGGTTAGAACTGTGTGAATTGACTGGTTTAGATCATAAAGTAGTGTTCAGGACAAGAAATAGAAGGGTGACTAGGGATATCATGACGGCTTTGGACGAGAATGCGTCTTACTCAGCTCTGGTTGATTCCTCTGGCTTGTGATTGGTAAGCATATATATGCATGGTCCTCGAGACAATTTTGAATACTAAATTTTCGTTTTGCTTTGCTTTTCACAGTTATACAATGCAATAGTCAAACTAAATTATGCAATAACATCAAAGAAAACACCAACATTCATATAAGACTAACAAAGAAACTAGTGGTTAATTATCATAGCGGCAGGTAAGGTTCCCAAGCACAGTTGTGTAAGCTCTTAAGATCTCGAATCATACTGCAACTTGGTTTTATCACAAACATATTTCATCAATCATCATACCTATCGTGCTTACTTTGCAATCCAGAAAAAACAACCACGGTCTGGACTACAGTTCACTTCTCTCCTTAAAAAAAGAAATCATCCATGATACTATTTCCAATAGCACCATTGATATCTTCTTCGGATAACTGTGATCACTGGTTTACCCAGTTAGTTCCTTGTAACTACTCCGTAGAGTCCTGGATTTTGTATTTTATCATCAGTACTTCCAACTCGATATACTTTTATGAGTTAAATTGCTTACCAGGAAATGATGATGTTATAATTAATGAAGTAAGCTTGTGTTTCTGTTTTTGTAGCTCACCTTGTGCAAATCATTTTTCTTGATCAGTAAAACTTTGGTCCCGATGAAGAATTTTATATCATGTTTCAGGGGACACTGAAGACGCCATATCTAAGGGCAGTGTTCCGAGATTACAAAGTGGAAGAGCCATACGTGTATTAGATTCTGGGTTAGTGGGATGCTTATGAAAGAAGAATTCTCAGATATATGATGGGATAGATATTGTTGAGTTATTGGACTGACTGAAAACTTGCTTATTACCACGAGGATAGAATTAGCCTCCAGCTTGTAAAAGTGAAAGCTCTAAAGGAAAGAGAACTGGTGAGGAAGCATTTTAAGTCTCAGATGATAGTCCTACAGAGGTATGCCAAACATTTACTTTTCACTGATGGATCTGGTAGTGAATTTACAGAACTGATGATTCATAAGTGCACTGATGGATCTGTTAATGACTTTATTGAACGTCATGTAGTTTTCGACTCTTAGTAAGATGGGTAATAGTTTAGATTATGATCTATGGGTGATAATGGGGACTCAATCGTCTAGCTCCTTAAATCTTGGTGCACTCGATTTGTTGATATTGTATAAGGACTTTTTTGTTTGAATTAGACTTTATTGTGCAAACTGTTTTATCATTTTATTTCTTCTCCTCTGCTCTCAATGCATCAATGTGCTGAAAAGGAGCTGCAACTATACTTAGATGCCAAAGGTCCATGTGAAGATTTTAATGCGATGGAAACGTTCGTTCGAAAGTCACACAAGAATCTCCAAGTAAACTTTTAAAAAACCTCTCTGTTTACCATTCAATTTAGGTCTGGTCTCTGAACAGTACTCAAAGAATGATTAAAAAGACTCTCTCTAAAAGCTATAAAGAACATCAAAGCCAAAATCACTAGGAAAGGGAAAGCAAGATGAAATAAAATAGAGAAACACAAAGTAAAACCAGACTTGGAAAACACATATAAACATCTAAAGATGTATTTTGCTAACAGGACAAAGACCTGGTGCAGTTTTGGGTTGTTCCTGCGGATTCGTCTGGGGAAACCGTGAGACTCGATCCTCGATCTCCATTCTATTGAAAGAGACAACTTGAGTCGCATTAGTTCTTTCAGCGGAAGCCTCACTAATATTTCCTCTATGACGTCGTCTGGTAGTGATGATGGAGCAATCCCTTCCATTTCTTCCTTCGTTTTTTTTTTTTTTTTTTTTTGATATGCAGGAACGAAAGGAATGCCCCTTGTTTTTTTGTGTAGTTTAAATTTGGTTCATTTCTATGCTTTTACTTTTTAGCAATGTTAATTTTAATTTTTGGACAAAGAATAGGATTTTCATTAAAAAGTAATATAGAAATATGCAATATAATTAGTCCAGATTTTCTAGTATTATTAATCATTATTTTTGGAAGGAAATCTTATTTTTAATGATACACATAACACATGTTACTCTAATAATAAACCCAAGACAAAACCAAACAAAGGCCTAAACCATGGCCACCGCAAGTACCAACACTAATTCAGATTAAAACCACCGACCGACCATTGAAACCCGATTGGCTGACCCAAACAGATTTATTAGCTTTCTAGAGGTTTTGAAAAATTGTTCCTAAAGTAAAAAAACTGTGTGAAGTAAAATGTAAAAAGTAAAAAGTTGTGTGAAGTGGATGAAATGAAACTAAAAGAACCTTCATCTTCTCAAATCTGACACTCATCTTCTCCGATCTCCATTGTTTCATTCGACTCAAGCTTCTTGCTTTTTCCTCTTAAGATCAATCGGGCTAAGCTTTGTTTTGTCTTCGCTGTGACGTAGTTAAAAAAACCCTAAATCTCAGAAAAAATCGAGACTTGTTTTCTAATGGCATGCCAAATTCAAGCTTCACGCGTCTCCCCAGTTCTGGAAATTGATAAAGGTCTCTCCTTTATGATAAATGTCTTCCATAGGAGAAGAAGAGCTTCCTCCATTACCCTTACTTCATTTCCTTATCCCATCATGAAAAGGTACCGTTTTTGCGTTTCACGTTTCGATTCTGTGCATAAAATCATCATCATTGGTTTCAACCTTGCAAATATTTTGAATTTGAGGCGTAATCATCATTGGGTTTGATTATTGAAAAGTTTCTTCATTTTGTTCAATAGTTTTCAGATGAGGAGACCAAACCGGAAAATAGCGTTTGCGTTAGACACAGGTTCTTCTGTTCCTGTTCCTGGAGATAATGATGGAGGAGGACAAGAGATGAATGGAGACAGGACCGGTCTCGGTAGCACTCGATTGGGTAGAATTGCGATCGCAGGAGGCAAAGAGCTGCTTGGGAAGATAAACTCTGCAAGAAAAAACTTCCCAATGAAGATATTTTTGCTGCTTCTTGGTTTCTACACTGCCAATGCATTGGCTACGATTCTTGGACAGACCGGTGACTGGGACGTGCTTGTTGCTGGAATCGTCGTGGCTGCGATCGAAGGAATCGGTATGCTTATGTATAAGAGACCCTCTTCTTCAATGTTTTCAGGGAAGTTGCAGTCTTTTGTTGTGTTTATGAATTTCTGGAAAGCTGGTGTTTGCTTAGGTCTCTTTGTTGATGCTTTCAAGTTAGGCAGTTGAAATAAAGCATCTTTCTCTTCTTCTAGATGAGTAATGTTTGTGTATATATACATTTGTTACTACTGTTTTGGAGATTCTGTTAAAAGTTTCAGTATGTATGAGAATGCAAGTCTTGTTCTTGGTAGATTATAACCCCAATCCTCATTTATGCATTATATAGTGAAATCTCACAACTTACAATGCTTTCCTGATCTATGCTTCTAAGAATAAAGAGTGTTTACAAGTAGGTTAAGCTTTGTTTAGGAGGAACTGAAGTTTCTGGAGAACTAATTGCTCTCAGACGGTTTCTTGCAAATCTTAATGGGAAGCCAGAGGTTGCCAGAATCCAGACATATGTTGTGTGCCAACCGTGTCTCGTCATTTCTTCAATCCCAAATTGTCTCAGATTGCGTCCCCTAGTATCTGATTGGTCCATCGAGGCTGCCTGTAGCAAACTGAGAGATACAAAACAAAAATTAATGACTCAAACTGCATCCCAAGTACGTCCATGTTGATATTAGATGTGAACATGTGAAAAGAAGGGACCTGTTGAACTATTGGATTAGTTGACGTTGTAAATTCATGTGTCATTCCTTGCCAAACGATCTTTCCTTCATACAGAAACAATAACCTGAACGGAAGAAGAAACACAACTTTCCTAAGTGATGAAGCCAAAGCTGCAAAAAGCAAAAAGCATATCTTGTAATATGGACTGAAATCAGAACCTGTCTACAGCTCTTTGAATGGTGCTATGTTGATGTGTTACAACCAGATAAGACGCAATTTTTCCAGGTTTTCCAACTGCATCATCATCCGTCATGTGAACAGACCGTATAAGATCTTCAACTACAGTTGAAGCAATTGGATCGAGTCCAGCAGTTGGCTCATCGTACAAGAGCACCTAAGAAAAGGCAGCGCATGATCAAAGTAACTTCAAAACCCATAAATGAATGCTTAATTTTCGCCACATGATAAGTTAAACTTTCATCATGAACTATGAGATGCAGGAGTCGAGCCTCTAGAGAAGAAACAACATGAGCAGATCTTCAGATTACCTCTGGCTCTATGACCTCTTTTGTTGTATCAAAAATTAGTGAACGAGCTAAAGCAACCCTTTTCTTCATTCCACCAGATAGCTCAGAAGGTAATCGATTCTCAACCCCCTGATCTTATTAGAAACAAAAACAATAATAAGCTGGATGTGGACTATTCACCAGGTATTTAACTAGCCTATGTTATGAAGGTTGTACTGAATTAAGATACCTTCAGTCCAACAGCTGCTAAGGTTTGTGTCACAAGCTCAGATATTTGATTCTCCGGCATTTTCGATCTTTCATAACTGTAATCAGTTACCATAGACAAGTTTAATCAATATGTCTAAAAACAAAACAGCATCCGCAAGGCAAAAAATGAGGCTATATAGGACGTTAAAGAATAACATCTTACAGTAGAAAACCAACATTTTCACGAACTGATAGAGAATCAAAGAGAGCTGCACTCTGAAATACCTGTGTGATAGAAAAAAATGCCATTTATATACACAAACTCGAAACAAATAATCCACGACTCATGATAATCATATCTCAGAACAGCAGTTACCAGGCCAATACGAAGTCCTGATATTTCCTCATCACTTATCAAACCAGCTCGTTTTTTTCCTCGTATATAAACTTCTCCCTGAAAACCAAGCATCAAAGACAATCCATAATCTGAAGGTTATGATCTGCCAGATAGAGTAGAGACAGTTGCAGACCTTGTCTGGAGCAAGAAGTCCAGCCATGATCTTTAAAATGGTTGATTTCCCAGTCCCAGAAGGACCGATCACCCCAACAGCTTCCCCATGTCTAATCTGCATACACAAAAATTGGTTAAATGTTTGTGTGACTTTCAAAATCTGAAGATCCAAGACAAGTAAGAGAAAAGATAAATATACACTAAAGTTCTTTGCAATTCCCGGGACTTTCAAGAGTTCAAAATATGATAAAACAGCTTACTTATCATCAATTCAATGCTACAAATAGCCAAAGCAGTACACTTTATATGGCCAGAGGTTTGTCAATAAGAGCAAAAGAGTAGCAAAGAAATTCGCTAAGGTAGTCTAGACTGACAAAAAGACGTGAGGAAGCCTAAAAGCTAACGCCTTACAAGATGAGTAACACCATCCTTTTTACATTGGATTTAAGAAAGGGTAGGTAGTAAGTATGCTCAATGTACCTTAAAGCTAACACCTTTCAAGATATGCTTTTCCCCAAACGATTTGTAAACATCTCGACATTCAATAAGAACATCAGAATCATTCTCAGGCTCTCGCTGTTTACGCATACCTCCTCCTCCTGACTTAGAGAGACTCTGCAGATATATATCATCAGAGTATCAAAACATTTAGACAAGAGACCCCAAGTTCCAACCAAAAAAATCACAAGTATTTAAGGCAGATTCCACCACAGTCCACGAAATTGCTTTGGAGAAAAACAATGCAAGGAGCCAAAAAAGACAAAACAATTGATAGCAAAATTGTAAAAACAAAATCAATACATCGAATTTAGTGGCATCGTTGTCCAAATTCTGAGGTGGAGCTATGCAACAGCAAGAGACTTTCCGACGAAACGAGATAACACTCCTTCTTGGTACAACGACGGACCGACCAGAAGAAGAAGAAGAACCATCATGGCAGTGTAAACTCGGACGAAGCAACGACGAGGAAGAAGAAGAGGATAACGAAAGCATGATTGATTCTTGTGGGTAGATGAGATCCTGAAGAAATCGAATTCGATACCAATTTGGGAGAAACCCAGAATCAAGATCGATCAAAGGTGTGGACTTTGCGGCGAAATTTCGCTTTTTTTCCCCCTTCACCGACGAAAGCGAGTGAGCGAGATATCAATCACATTGCCATTTTTGTAATTTATTTATTTTGTGAGATAGAAACGAAATTGAGAATGATGATGAATGTAATAATACTTTTTATTTTTTGCATTTTTCCAAGTGTTGTTCATCAATTTATCCGAGTGGTATACGGACAACCCGAATTTAACTGGATACCAAGTTCTTTTTGTTTTTTGTTTTTTGACAACAAACGAATCAGCTCAAAAAAACCAATTAGGGGGTAAATTGTTTACAAACAAAACATGCTACAGAGATAGACGCACTTGGCGTGCCAAAAAATCCGCACTTACATTCGCATTACGGGGAACGAGAGATAGGGAAAAGGAAGAAAACTCCGCTTGATCTATCTTGATGTCGTCGAGGTAGGGGGTGAAAGCCGGCCAGTCGTGAGGAGAAGACACCATCTTCACCAAGTCAGAACAGTCCGTGTAGAAAGCCACGTCCCGATAGTCATGTCCGATCATGCACCGCATAGCCCAAATGAAAGCTTCTACTTCAGCATGTAGAGGAGACAAACTTCGTCGGAAATTGGTTGCTCCCATGTTTGACCTCGAATCTTGAGAGGAAGAACAAACCCAACCTGCACCTGCAAGAGCGTCAGTCGCTTTCCAAGAGCCATCAACGGAACACCGATAACCCATAAAAAGGTTGGGGAGGGAACTGGATACCAAGTTGGAAAATCCAATACAATTGTTTTTTTTTTCTTTTCTTTTCTTCTAATAACAAGTTTGAACCACCACTTCCTTCGTGAGGACAGTCTGGTGGAACTGTTCGGGTTTTGACATAGACCTGACGGTTCGACACCTTAAGAAGATATCACGGAAGTATCTTCTGCACATCATTTACCTTTCCGAAACTAAGCAGCAAGATGATTACATCTGTGACAAAGTTGTAAACTAAGATTCCCCAATTATGTAACAGTTCCTCATTTAGGTCTAAGTCGTGGTTTAGTAGTTTTCTGGAAGTCTTCTGTTGATGTTTTAGTTCTGTTTCAGTCTCCTAATCTTGTAGATTGCTATGTCAAAAGTAATAGAAATGAATCTATTTTTCTTTTGTCTATGGCCACCCAAACCCAAGTTATAGGAATGACCTTTGGGAACAGATAGAGCAGATTGGAATCCAAAGGAGGAATTTACCTTGGCTTATAATTGGTGATTTTAATGATTTACTAGGTAATAGTGAAAAGAAAAGGGGATGTTTAAGACCAGAGGCTAGTTTCCAGGGTTTTAGAAATATGGTGAGACATTGTGGTTTTATTGATCTTACATTAGAAGGGGACAAATTTTCATGGGCAGGAAAGAGAGGGAAACATTTTGTTACCTGTTGCTTAGACAGAACAATGACGACCACAAAATGGCATGAGCTTTTCCCTTCTTCAGAAACAGTTTTCTTGGAATTTGGAGAATCTGATCATCGGCCTTTGATAACCTGTTTCAGACAAGAAAGAAGAGAGACAAGGTTGCTTCAGATACGATAGTCATTTGGTGAACAGAGAAGGCTTCATAGATTCGGTTTTATCAGGGTGGTATGTCAGTACCATGGCAATGCTATAATAGCAATGTTGGATGAGTGACAAATTGTAGAAAACACATTTATAGATTAAAACGGCGAAACATAACAAATGTTAAAGATAAAATAGAACAAATACGAGCTCAGTTGGATAAAGCAGTTTCTTCTGGCACATCTACACCAACGAAGAGGCAGCAACGTAAACGAGACCTCAATTAAGTATACATTGATGAAAAAAATTTCTGGAAACTCAAAAGCAGAAACACTTGGGCTCAAGCAGGGGACAAGAACACAAAGTTTTTTCACTTAGTGGTCAAAACTAGACAAGCTCGAAATAAAATTCTCTCCATTACAGACCGGAATGGAGTTTATCATCAAGGTGATACAGAGACAGTAGAGGTTGCGGTTAAATACTTTGGAGAACTTTTTCAGTCATCAACACCATCATTGAGTCACCAAGAGGAAGTTTTCAAGGGCTTTGACAGAAGAATTACGCCAGAAATAAATGACGAGCTAACAAAAGAGGTTAGTCTTTCAGAAATTAAAAGAGCAGCTTTCAACATTGGTCAGCCTCGAGCCCCTGGATCAGATGGTTTTACAGGAGCTTTTTATCATCAATTTTGGAATGACATCCAGTCCACCATCGTGCAAGAAGTTCACCGATTTTTTTATGAAGGCAAGATGGCACCACATCAAAACCATATTAACATCTGTCTCATTCATAAAACAGAAGTACCAACTACTATAAAAGAATTCAGACCAATAGCTCTTTGCAATGTCAGTTTTAAAATCATTTCCAAGATTTTGGTAAACAGACTCAAGAAACATCTTTCAGGCATAATCTCGAAGAACCAAGCAGCATTTACTCCAGTAGGATGATCACAAAAAACAATATTATAGCACATGAGGTGTTTCATGCATTAAAAGCACGAAAGAGACAGTCCAAGTCCTACACGACTCTCAAGACAGACATTATGAAAGCCTATGACCGATTAGAATGGAGTTTCTTAGAAAAAACTATACAGCACATGGGGTTTGACGGAAGATGGATCAAATGGATAATGGAGTGTGTTTCAACAGTCAGCTTTTCAGTGCTTATAAATGGCTTATCCAAAGGTTACATTACTACAAAGAGGGGATAAGCTATGGAGATCCTCTATTACCTTATCTTTATATCCTATGTGCAGAAGTCTTATCCCATTTGGTTCAAAAATCAGCGACAGCAAAACAATTGCAGGAAATGAAAATAAGTGATCATAGACCATCAATCACACATCTTTTATTTGCTGATGTCTCTTTCTTCTTCATGCTAGCCAATGACAAATCCTGCAAAGCCATGAAAAACATCTTAAGCACCTATGAAGAGGCCTTAGGTCAAGCTGTCAACCTAAATAAGTCGGCAATAACTTTTGGTAAGAGAGTTAAGTCAGAGGTCAAGACAAGAATGCGACGCATATTGGGAATTCATAATGAAGGTGGAGGAGGAAAATATCTTGGTCTACCAGAAGAGGTGGCTAGTAAGAAAGCTGAGATGTTTCATTCTATCACATATAAGGTCAAAACCAAGAGTAAGGCTGGAACAAAATATTTCTATCAGGAGGAGGTCGTGAGCTCCTACTCAAGTCAGTTGCTATTGCGTAACCAGTTTATTCTATGAACATTTTTAAGTTCCCTAAAGAGACATGTGAAGAAATCAATGGTGTATTGTCAAAATTCTGGTGGGGTGATAGCAATACCAAAAGAGCATGCACTGGTTTAAATGGAATCGAATGGCAGATCCAAATCAGAAGGTGGCATGGGTTTAGGAAACATAGAGCATTTTAATCTGGCCTTACTATGGAAAAAAGTTTGGCGAATTCTTCAACACCCAACCTGTCTTATGGCTCTGATGCTAAAGGCTAGATACTTCAGTGACACAAATATACTGAATGCTACTAAGAAACGACAATAATCTTTTGTTTGGAAATCACTTATGCACGGTCGTGATTTACTCAAACAAGGCATGCACTTTATTATTGGAGATGGTTCAACGGTAAATGTATGGATTGATCCCTGGCTGCCACTACATCCGCCCAGACCTCCTAGGCAAAGAGTCACTAGATTATTTATCCTCTAGTTAAGGATTGGATTAATGGCCATTCTGGTCAGTGGAATGAAAACCTAATACGAGAACTGGTTGTTGAAGAAGATGCAAACCTAATCCTATCTCTCAAGCTCTGTAAGCATACTTCTCAAGACATACTGGGATGACAATATAAAACGAGTGGATTATACACCGTTAAATCGGCGTACTGGCTAGCAAATCAACTCTATAATGATCCACAAATTCAGCCACCACCAAGTAACCCTGCTCTTAAAGCCAAAGTATGGAAACAACATACAACTCCAAAAATCAAACATTTTCTTTGGAAAATATTGTCGGGTTCTATTGCCGGTGGAGAGAATCTACAAACATGACATATCAACACTTAGTCTGTCTGTAAAAGATGTTGTCAAGCTGAAGAATCTACAAAACATATACTATTTGATTGTTCTTATGCCCAGTTAGTTTGGAGAGCGTCTGGATTGCCTATCAACATCACTTTGGCTGAAAATGTTTCTCTAGAAGATAAAATGATGCCATTCTTTCAAAAACTATTGCCCAAACCAATCCACAACTACATCAAGTTGCTCTACGCATACTATGAAGATTATGGACAAGTATGAACTATTTAATCTTCCAACAAAGAAATTTCTCCTCGCATTCGGTGTCAGTTAGGGCCATAACAGATGCAAATGAATGGCTACAAGCACAAGAGTATCTTCAGAGCCTAAACGACGAAATCACTACTCACACCCAGTCCGCTGCCAATATGTCTACATGTACAAATTGGCAACAACTACCTGGTGGATGGCTCAAGTGCAATTATGATGGTTCTTTCAATAATGATACAAGACAATCAAAACGGATTGTACGCAACGAGATAGGTGAATTTATTGGTGCTGGTCAAGCTGTTAGTCTTTTCACTGAATCACCATTGGAAAGTGAGTTACAAGCACTCCTCATTGCGATGCAACACAGTTGGAGCAAAGAACACAGAAAAGTCATATTTGCAGGTGACTGCAAGCAGCTTACATATATACTCAACGGTAAGAGCCTTAACTTTAGAAGCTATAACTGGATTCGTAATATTAACTATTGGAAGACTCGATTTGATGAGGTAGCTTTCAAGTGGACACCAAGAAACAACAATAGGCCAGCGGATCTGTTATCAAAAAGAAAGATCTCAAACAATCTTTGTTACCATGTTTATACTTATGTTCCTTATTTTCTATTACAAGAACTAAGTTGTAATATTTACTAATTCTTCGTAATAAAGAAGCTGTTAAAAAAAATAATAATAAGTCTGAATGTTTCATGTTAAAAGTTCTGTAGAATGAAAAAAAACACATTATTGAAAATATATTATTTTCGGATGTTAAAACAAAAAAATTGGAGATATATTATTTTTCTAAAAATACATATATATACCAATAACTACATATATTTTATTTAGGGGACGGATTTCTCATTAAGTCGTTTTTTTTATAACTTTTTTATGGCTTTGAATGGTTGGTCCATAAAATATATACTAAACAATGCGTACTAATAATTTGTTATGCTAAACTCTATACTAGAGTATAGAATATTTTTTATAACAGACTAACAAAATGCAGATATATAGTTATATTTTCGTATAAAGCATGATAACAAAGATAGAGAGAGGTACAAACATGAAGAGGAAGAAGACTATTTGACACCGGATTCTAATATAAGAGGTAAAAGAAAACAAACTCATGGTCAATCGGATGGTGGAGGAACTGCTGCTGAGGAAAATAAGACTCCAAGGATACTTACGCCAAGATCCGGTGTATGGTGCCACTTCACAAGAGTACCTAGAAGCCGAGACAGATGTACCTGCAACTATTGTGGGAAGGAGTTAGGATGTGCTACAAAGTTAGGGACAAAAAACTTATGGAATCATAACAATATATGTAAGGCATTCAAGGCGTGGGAAGAAGGTCAAGATGCTACGCAAGGACAGAAAGTTATTAATCAAGAAGGAAACCTACAGAGTGCAAGAGTGCCTGAGCATGTTTTCAGAGAAGCACTTAACCAGATGGTGGTGATAGGAGAGCTACCATTGTCGTTTGTAGAATCCATGGCATTAAGATTCTTTTGCAACAAGGTTAGTCTTCTCTTAACATGGTTAACATTCTCTTAGCAACTTCTTTATTATATATGTTTTTACTAATCAAAATTTATCTTGTATAATCTGTTTAGGTAAACTTGTATAAGCCTCACTCAAGAAGGACAACAACAAGAGACATAGTGAAAATGTATCATGAGAGGAAGGCCACATTTAGACAATGGTTTATTGAGAGTAAGCAAAGAGTGTCACACACCACTGATATTTGGGTATCCTCGGTAACAGGTATGTTTTTTTCAAGTATATTATGATCATTCTTATTGTCGATCATGTTCTCTTCTCTAATATGAGCTCATTCTTTTCTTTTTTTTTTTCTATCAACAGGTTCAAGTTATATGGTCATAACAGCACACTACGTTGATAAACATTGGCGGTTGAAGAAGTTAATAATCAGATTCAAGTATGTGCCGGATCACAAAGGTAAGACAATTGCTACCACTCTTCTACAATGTCTTGCTGACTGGGGGATAGAGAAGGTGTTTACTGTGACTGTGGATAATGCAACTGCTAATAGCAATGCTTTGGATGAGTTTCAGTCTACCTTCTCTCAAATTAGAACAGATTCTCTAGTGTTGAATGGAGATTACATGCATATGAGATGTGATGGGCATATTATAAACTTGATAGTTAAGGATGGATTGACTGAAATGGATGCTAGTGTTAGTTCAGTCCGCAATGCCATATCTTATGTCAGATCAGGACCAAATAGGAGAAAGGCATTTGAGCTGCGAGTGGTAACTGGTAGATTTACGAAGGGTAGTTTGCCTTTAGATGTAACCACTAGATGAAATTCGACATATTTGATGTTGACAAGAGAAATTAAGTTCAAAGGAGCATTTGATAGGATGGAGTGCGAAGATAAGCTCTACAATGATTATTTCTTTGGGTATGATAATGGAGAAAAAAGGCTAGGACCTCCTTTGACGAATGATTGGCGTAAAATAGAAAGGTTTGTGAAGTTTCTTAATGTTTTCTATCAGGCTACATTGGTAGTTTCTGCCTCCACTACTTTGAATGCACATAAGTGCTATGGTGAGATAGTAAACATTGCAATGAAGCTTCAGTTACTCTGTCTTAATACCGATGCTGACGTGAAGGTTAATGCCGAGAAGATGTATAAGAAATTTGACAAATATTGGGATGGCATCAAGAACATAAACAGTATGTTGGTAATTGCTAGTGTTTTTGATCCGAGAAAGAAGATGGAGTTTGCAAATTTGTGTTTTGCGGAGCTGTATGGAGAAGATAGTACAACGGCTAAGGGGTTGAATGATTCGATTTTGATTGTCATGCGTGCGATGTATGCGGAGTATAGTGAAAGATATGCTAATTCAACATCTCAAGCATCCGGTCAGTCTCAATCATCATCTCCGGCTACTGATGTGAGGCAAACAGATGGGTTATTCGACTCAATGGAAGATGAATTTGATGGTTATAACCCAATGGAGCAGAAGTATGATACATTGCTTAGAAAGATAGGAGTTAGAGATACTAATGAATTGGAAACTTATTTGAGAGAAGAAGTAGAGAATCCTGAATTGATTATGGGCATTGAGTATGATATTCTCTCTTGGTGGAAAGTCAACAGTGCAAGGTATCTCATTTTATCCAAGATGGCTAGAGATTTATTTGCTATGCAGGTTTCTTTAGTTGCTTCTGAAAGTGCTTTTAGCACTAGTGGAAGGATAATAGAACCATATAGAAGCTGTCTTACACACTACATGGTGGAGGTTTTGATGTGTATTGAACAATGGTTAAAACAAGATATTCATTTTGAAGAAAAGGTTCTTACAAATGCACAGATTCTTGCAGAAGTTGAGTTTGAAGATGAGCTTGAAAGATGTATTTTTTCTTTTGTCTATTTGTTTGATGCTGATTACTAAGATACAATTTCTAATACTTTTTTTGTTTGTCATTTTCTTTTCAGAGTTTGAAACTCTAACTCTCTAAGTGGTTAAAGAAGAAGAGGGGTTCTAATGAGATGATTGTTTTTGTAAGTCGGCAATTGGGATCGTTTGGATGAAGAAGATGAGATGATATGATTGTTTTTTACTTCTCTACTTACTCATCTCTAAGACTTTAAACTTAGTTTTGGTTTTACTTTTTTATCTCTTTAAAACTTTAACTCTCAGTTCAGTATTTCAATTCATATAAGACTTTTGATTTCGGATTTTTTACTTAATTTCGATTAGTTTCAAGAATATCGGGTATTTTTATCAATTTCGGATAAAAATACCCGAACCATATCGGATATCCGTCGCCAAATTTGGATTTCGTGTAAATCCGAAAATACCCTAATTCGAATACATCCGACCCGAACCCGACCCGAACCCGACCCGATTCTATAAAATACTTGATCGGGTTTAATATGTGTACATCCGAAAATCCGAACATCCGAAGATCCGAACCCGAACCCGATCGGGTACCCAAATGCCCAGGCCTAGCCAAGACTGCCATCAAACAGATAAAGAAGGAAGGAATCTATACCAAATAAAAGTATGAGCTATAAGCTTCTAAGGCTGTCCACATAGGATTTTAAACAATCTATCAGAATTTGACGTGTCACTAATTAACATTTTTAAAAATTTACAGAATTTTGTATATTAAAAATTATTTTAAACAACCAATCAGGATTTGACATGTCATTCATTAACATTTTTTAAAAAATTCTGGAATTTTCTGTATTAAGAACTTTTAGAAAAAGGAAATTTATGGAAATAAAAGAACTACGTACAACGTCCCACATCGAGTAGAAAATTTTTAGACAATGGTTCAGAACCAGTATAAATAAGATTAATATGTTTCCAACAACGAATGAGCAGGAAAACTTGATTTATCAAATATTATATTTCGAAACCTTTTAAAATTTTAAAATATTATAAATATTGAAATTCTAAAAGTCTTAGCTTTTAAAAGGTTTCAAAATATTATAACTTTTAAATTATTAGCTTTTAAAAGGTTTTTAAAGTTTAAAATTTTATTTATATTGAAACCTTTAAAAGGTTCAAATATTAAAAATATTTAAACTTCATAAATGTTTTAAAATATTACAATTTCTTAACCTTCATAGAAATTTTGAAATATTATATCTATACTAATTAAAATTTGAAGCTATAAACTCCAAAAGGTGTCCATATAGGATTTAAAACAACCGACAAGAATTAGATATTTAACTAATTAATATTTTTGGAAATATAGTAGTAATCTATATTATTAAAAAAATTTAGAAAAATAAAGTAAAATCTATAGAAATAAAAGAAATATGTACAACGTCCCACATCGGCTAAAAAATTTTAGACAATGGCTGAGAACCATTATAAATAAAACTAATATGTTTTTAACTATAAATTATCAGGAAGCTTGATATATCAGGTTTCCAAATTTAAAAGTTTTATTTGATTTTTTTTAACAAATTAAAATTTTTTAAAGGTTTATATTTAAACTTTAGAGAATGTTTAAAAATATTATAAATACCTCCATAAAAAGTTTAAAATATTATAACTAATTAAACTCTATAAAATGTTAAAGTGTCATTAATATTTAACTCTAAAAGAAAAAAATGTTACAAATATTTAAACTACATCTACAGTTTAAAATATTTTAAATATTTAATCTCTACTAAAAATTTTAAAGTTTAAGAATTACTAAATATTATATATCAAACAACATCAAATCAAGATCTTGCAACGTCAATCCTTCTTCTTTTGACCCAAAAATAATTTTACAGAAACAATAATAAATCATCTACAAAGTCATACATAAAAACATGTTTTAAATTTTGAGAGTTAAATAATAATAATACTTAAACTTCTTATAGAGTTTAAATATTTAGAATATTTTAATCTTTCTATGGAGGTATTTATAATATTTTTAACATCCTATAAAGTTTAAAAATTTATAATATTTGAAATTTTTAAAAGTTTCAATAATTATAATATGTTAAACTTTTAAAATTTTATCTCTATTAAAAAATTAAAAGTTTAAGAATTACTAAATATTATATATCAAATTTTTTTAATATCTTGAAAATATCTTACTTTTCTTCATTTGTGTTTTATATCTCTTATGAGCTGTAAAACATATTTTTGTGTATGACTTTACAGTTGATTTGATATTCCTGCAGTAAAAATTGTATTTTTAAGTCTAAGAAAGAAGGTTTGACGTCGCAAGACCTTAATTTAATGTTATTTGAGTTTAAAGAGGAAGGATCGACGAAAAGTTGTTTTAACTATACATTTGTTTATATTACTTTCTCTGCAAGTAAATACTTTCTCTACAAGTAAGGATTTTAGTTTGAGAAGTTTCAATACGTGTGGATCTAAAACCGAATAAGTATATGGATGAAATTATCAATAATTGGGTGCATGTGTTGACTATGCTGGTCTTCATGAATTGCACAAATTTTATGAGAAAAGAAATGATTTTGGTCTTGGAGTTTGATGGTTAACAAATTGTGTGGTAGTCTAAAAAAAGGTTTTTCAGTGGAAGAATGTGAAGATGTTGACGAGGAAGAAGAAAAATAAGATGAGTATAACAAAGAACCGGACGGTAAAAGTAACGATGACAATTACCATAAAATTTGACAATGAAAATTACAATAAATTAATATGAAGAATAAGAAACATTGAATAAAAAACACGAAAACATAGGTTGTAGCTATCAATTAAATATGAAAAATGAGATAAATTCATGATTATAAATTTTTTTCGATTTATAAACATAGGTGGTCAAAGAAATGGTTTAGGATATGTGAGGTCACCAGTTTGATCCGCTTCGCCAGGACATCAAGTTAAATTTATGGGTTTTTTTTATCAGATTTGATTTTATAACACAACTGATTTTTATATTTTTTAAAATTATGTATCTGAAATTTAATTTTGTCTTTAATACTAATTTAAACTTTTTATAAGATAATATTTCATTACCGTCATTAATCATATATAATTTTCATGAAAATATATCAAATAAACCCACGTGTAGCTTCAAAACCTAGTGAGTAATAAACAAAAGGAGTATAAGAAGAAACCGTTCAAACATACCCGTGGGTTCAAAACCTAGTGAGTAATAAACAAAAGGAGTATAAGAAGAAACCGTTCAAACTATATACACAAGTGAATGAAACCGAGAGATTATAGTTAAATGCGAGCATTTCCACTTCACATCTCAGACCAACAAACATACATATGCGAGTTACAACTGAATATACACATCAATCAATCTGTAGAGTTTAAGCTTTGGTCTGAAAAATATAACTCCGAGCACGAGCCGAGCAGAAGATACCTAGCACTCCAAAATCGAAGCTAATAAACGCGCTCAAGCAAAATATCCAAATCGATATCGGTCCTTCTACCAATTCGTTTTGATATATTTCCTCTTGTGATGCATCAATATTAGCCGGATCACACTTGCTCCCAGAAGATTCTACACAAAGTTCCGGATTTCCAGCCAAAGCCCCTGGAAACTTCCCAAGCCCTTCTTTCTCGGTAATGATTCCAGAGAAACAGTTATGAGATAGGTTCAGAAGTGTGAGTCCTGGAGGAGCCGAGATGTTTCCGGTGACTTGACCTGACAGAGAATTGTGTGAAAGATCTAAGGCCTTTAACCTTGGCAGCTTCTCTAGACGTGGAAGCTGACCTTCAAGGAAGTTGTAGGACAAGTTCAAGTACTCAATATTCTTCTGTCTGAACAAAGCTTCTGGGATCTCTCCGTGTAATAGATTGTCAGAGAGATCAATCCCAACCATGGATAATAGATTGTAGCTGAAGCTTAGTTCGTCTTTGGCAACCACAGCTGCTGATATTTTGATCTCTACTTTCCCTGGTGGCTCTACGGATCTTTCTTCTCCGGCGGCCTGAAGATCTTTGAAGCGTGTGCTGTTTAAGTTATCGTCCGGTATGAACCAGGAGAACCTGTTGCTGGAGTAGTCAATCATTTGGATTTTATCAAACTTGAACAGCCAAGAAGGAAGGGTTCCACTGAATTTGTTCCGGGCAAGAGAGAGATATTTGAGATTGGACCATTTGGTAATGGCTTCATTCAGGTTTCCTGAGAGGTTGTTGGAACTGATATCCACAATCTCAAGAGACTTCAAACCAGCCAAAGTAAGTGGTATCTCACCTGAAATATGATTATTGCTTATGTCAAGTATCTTCAGACTGTCCAAAGCATCAAGCTCTGGTTGTATTTCGCCAGAGAGGTTGTTGTTACTAATCATCAGAGCAAGCAACTGAAAGCAACCAACAATGTTGAGCGGTATCGAGCCGGTTAATGCGTTGTGGGAAAGATCAATGACCTGGAGATACGTCAGATTCCCAATCTTAGCCGGGATATCTCCGGTTAGAAGATTGTGAGAGAGACGCAATGCTTGTAACCTCTTCAACTCAGTAATCCTCAACGGTATATCACCAGAAAACCTATTGTGAGAAAGGTCAAGAAGTACCAAACCCAATTTCTCAGTTGTTTCAGAGATTCTGCTAGGAAGACGACCTGAAAACCCGTTGTGACTCAAGTCCAACATCACAAGCTTCTCTGAAAACATAAGCCTTGGAGATATCTCGTAGTTAAAGCCATTCAAGGATAGATTCAAATGACTCAGCTCTACTAAAGAACTCAAACAAGAAGGTAACCCACCAACCAACAAATTCTCAGCCAGATTCAGAACACTAAGAGAAGGACGAGAGGAGTAGAAACAAGGCAGTGTACCAGAAAACCGATTTGAAGCAAGATTAAGAACCACCAACGGCTGCTGAAAATCTCTAAGTGTACCAGTCAAGTTATTGCTCTCAAGATTCAAGTAGTTAAGAGACTTCAAATACAGCAAGCTCTCAGGTAACTCTCCAAGAAACGAGCAGAAACTAAGATCAATTCTCTCAAGATTCATCGAGAAACCCCCAAACCAGTGAGGAATCACGCCGCCTAGATCTCTATTCTCACTAAGAACAACTTCTCTAAGCTCCTTAAGACTCACGAATGTGTCAGGAATCGAACCAACGAATCCGTTCCGGCTAAGATTAAGTGCCCTAAGATTACGCAACGAACCAAAGCAAGAAGGTACGTTTCCAGAGAAATTGTTCCGAGAAAGGTCCAAGCTTTGAAGAGAAGAGAGCTTACAGAGCGATGGGTGAAGCTCACCGGAGAGATTCAGACCGGATAAAGTGAGAGAGAGAACTTTTCCGGTCGGATTGTGACAAGCTAGACCTGTCCAGTTAGAACAAGATGAGCCGTACCATGTCGATAAGCTTCGATTTATGTCGTGAATAGAAACCCTGAATATCAGTAAAGATGCTTTATCTTGTGGGTCGATGTCGGGAAGCTGGGATTGAGCTAGAAGCGACGCGGGAGAGGAGACGAAGTAGAGGAAGAAGAGAGTGAAATCTGCAATCTTCAGTATGTTCATAGCTCAATGGAGAAGACGAAATTTACGTTAAGTGGCAAGTAAATTGAGAAGGTCTCAGGGGTGAATCGCAGCGACGTCTCTTTGGCTCTTTGCAGTGGTAGTGGAAATGTGAGTGGAAGATTAAAGACAGTGAGAACATTCTTATTACATTCCAATTTAATAATTAGGAGACTAATCAGTAAAGCATGAAACTCTATATCCCAACCAATTTTTGTCAATTTTTGGATTCTAAATTTCTTATTCAAATTTTTTTTAAACTGAACCTCAGCTGAATCAATATCCGAAATAAAAGTATACATTTAAAAATATTAGTTATATTTACATTTTTAATAGTATAGATACATAAAATAGAATTATAAATTTAAATATATTAGTTTTCCATAATTTGGATATTTTCGGTTATATTTGGGTAAAGTAACCAATATTTATTTTTTCTAGATATTTGTGATATTTTATGTATTTTCATTCTCAATATAAATACACGAAACTGAACTGAATTTTTGAAATGCCTAAATGGGTGTAGACCCTCTACTTAAATGGCACCAAACTAATCTCAAACACTAATAATTATTCTGCTTCCAAGGTTGGTTTTTTTTTTTTTTTTTTTTTTTTGTGTGCAAACGCTGCTTAAATAAAGTACATCCATTACAAAATAATAATGATAATAACGTCCAAACATTAATTTACAATTTTAAACGAATTAAAGTTTTGGACTTTAGATCAAAGAAGGGAAAATAATAATTTTGAAAAAAAAAAAACACTCAGTTTAATATTGTTTGAGAATTGTCTGATGTTTTATAAGATTGTCTTATACTTTCAAGGGTTTTATTACTTCTACAGTTTATATGAGGTCTATGGTTGATTTTTGTAAAGGTTGACCTATACTATGAGAAAAATACTCAAATAAAAACAAATATGTTTCTTATTAGTATCTTGTCATCACAAATTTGGGTAAATAATAGAAATAAGTTTACGTATGAGATTCAACACGTAAACTTGTTCGTGGAGTGTTACATTCAGAACAAACACACTGGCTGAAAATACATTGTGTGTTCTTACATCCCGGACATGTATCGTGACAAGTATTGTCGTTGGTGCAAGATCCTCCACGTTGTATTGTTACATCTTTCATTTTTCCACTAACTCTTGCTTCTCCCTCCATCAAACCTATATAATCATTATAAAAAAGAAGACATTAAGACATATATATGCACATAACATAAACATAGTATGAATCTTCAAGATCGGTAACTGTGACTCATTACAATTAATCGTTAAAGATTAAAAACACGATGGAATTAAATTTAAAGTTGAAAGATGGACTCACATGAGAGGGACAACAAGAAGGCAAAAAAAACAACTTTCATGAACACCATGTTCTCCATTTCTGATGATAATACTGGTTCTCATTAGACAGACGTATATTTATACAATTGTACGTGTGAAATAAGCTGATTTGTTGCCAATTAAAAACAGTATTGATATATATATATATATACCATTTTACGTGTGAAATAAGCTGATTTGTTGCCAATTAAAAACAATATTGATTCTCATTATACAAACGTATAAATTTATGACATGTATAAGTTATTGCATCGACAGGTTTAATGCAGAAGATTTGGAAGATTTTCATATACTATATTTTGACATGAACTCTCTATATATAGTTTTGACTTTTGAAAGAAAAAAATCTCCGATCAACGATATCGATTAAGATATTATTCCCATTAATCATGTATAATTAGGAAATTGATGTTTTAATTGTTTAAAAAGTAAATATATATCCTATTAAAACGAACGGTGACAAAAATGTCATAATTAATTAATATAGAGAAGACACTAATGTGTAAGATTTTACTTATATTTATCGTTCGTTTTTCTCCGATTCTAAAACCTAAATCGCTCTTCAAAACACTCTTACGATTCTTTTTGCTGTCATGGGAGTCATCATCACTCAAGAGAA
The DNA here is from genome assembly GCF_030686135.1 of Camelina sativa. NCBI lineage: Eukaryota > Viridiplantae > Streptophyta > Magnoliopsida > Brassicales > Brassicaceae > Camelina > Camelina sativa. The sequence continues at coordinate 16,533,147 of NC_141886.1, read as the reverse complement.
GAGGACATTGACGTTTTGACATACATTTGACTCTGGACAGTGCACACGACTAAATATAAGCACATGAAACCGAATAGCGCGATAAATTCGTCAGAGACACTATTTTGGGTTACTTGATAGCGGCAAGAGACACAACCAGTTCAGCTCTCAGTTGGTTCTTCTGGCCACTGTCCAAGAACCCTGAATCAATAAACAAGATCCGGAAAGATATATATTAACAGGAAGATGCTGAGGTTATCTAGACGGTGCCGTGTGTTAGACGCTAAGGTTATACCCACCAGTTCCATTTAACCGCAAGTCACTGGCAAAGCCAGACGTGCTTCCAAGTGGGAACTGAGTACTCGATGATGAAATTTGTTTGAGGAGATTATTAACTTTGATGTAAAAGATTATTTCTCGTTAATGAACCATAGTCATAGTACAAGCCTATATATACTGTACAATTAGTATACTAGTATAGTAAGCTAAAGAAACTTACATATCCTAAAATACAAGATATAAACTATGGTATATAAGTTAATATACCCCCCTCAATCCAATATTTCCTTTGAGGAATATAGGCTTGAAATCGACATGCGCTGAAGCAGATGGTGAAACGGTCAAGGTTGTAAAGGTTTCGTAAGAATATCAGCGAGTTGGTTTTCAGAACCGAGATGGAAAAGTTTGAGAAAACATTTTTTTAACCTGTTCACGTGTAGTATGACAATCAATCTCAACGTGCTTCGTCCACTCATGGAAGACATCATTGCTCGCAATATGTAAAGCAGATTTGTTGTCACAAAACAACTTAGCTTAAGAAGTAGGTGTAATACGCAGGTCGCAAAGCATCTGTTGAAACCAAAGTAGCTCTTTTGTCGTCTGAGCCATACTTTTGTACTCTGCTTCAGTACTGTTGGAGTTCACGATATCCTGTTTCTTCGATTTCCAAGATATCAAAGAGGTGCTGAGAAAGATACACATACCAGAGATAGATCTCCGGGAGTCCTTGCGGGTTCTCCAGTCTGCATCAGTAAAGCCATTTAAGCAAATTTTGGAATTTGCATAGTAAAATAGTCCTTGACCAGGATTGCTCTTCAGATACTTGAGGACGTTCCGAGCCGCTTGAAAGTGGACATCAGTAGGACATGAGAGAAACTGACTAAACCGATGAACAACAAACGTGATATCAGGACGAGTGATACACAAGTAGAGTAATCTGCCAATTAATTCTCTATATGGTCGTCCATCCGATACAAGAACACCAGTCTCTTTAGTCAATTCTTCCTTAGGATCCATCGGAACAGATTTAGGCTTACAACCTAATAGACCTGCATCAGCCAATAAGTCTAAGCAATACTTCCTCTGACAAACTGATATACCCTCTGCGTTCCTTTCTATCTCCAAACCAAGAAAGAACTTTGCAGGGCCAAGATCCTTGATCTTAAACTGGTTAGCAAGAGTAGCTTTAACCGTAGTAACAACCATGTCATTGTTACTCGCAATAAGGATGTCATCTACATAAACCAGTAAGGCAGTGTAAGAAGTACCTTGCTCCTTGACAAACATTGAGTTATCAGCATGAGACTGAATAAAGCCATCATCAAGAAGTGCCTTCGAGAAACATTTGTACCATTGGCTTGAAGCCTGATTTAAGCCATATGTAGACTTATGGAGCTTACACACTGCATTAGGAGGAAGAGAAGTACCAGGAGGTGGAGTGTAGCCTTGAGGTGAACTCATGTATATCTCCTCATCTAAGTCACTGTGCAAAAAGACAGTAGTAACATCCATTTGAGTTAAACTCCAACCTTTCTTGGCCGCTAAGTCCAAAAGAAGTTTCACACTTGCCAATCGTGCAACCGGAGAAAAGGTGTCAAAGTAATCCACACCCTCCTGTTGTGTAAAGCCTTTGGCAACTAAACGTGCCTTGTACCGCTCTATGGAACCATCAACATAGTATTTGATGGTGTAAACCCATTTACAACCCACCACATTCTTACCAGGTGGTAGTGAAACAACACTAAACGTTTCAGCAGCCTTCATAGAATCCATTTCCACATTCATGGGTTTCATCCAATATACAGAAGCAATGGCCTGTTGAAAATTCTTTGGTTCTGTTTCGATGGAAACAGAAAGAATATATGCTTGATATGATGGTTTGAAATTTGTGTAAGTAAGATGAGAGGAAATAGGATATGGAGTGGTAAAAGTGATAGGAGAAGATGGGGGAGAAATTTGAGTAAGAGAGCAATGATAGTCAGATAAATAACTCGGTACCTTAGATGTTCGCTTTGGTCTGGCATTCAATGATGAAACAGTGGTCGTTTCTGCAGGCACAATCTCAGTGACCAAACGAAGATCGCTAGAACTGGAGGATTGTGATGATGGTTGATGAGAATGAATATGAGATGGTAAAGTAGAGGATGAGGATGGAAGAGGTGCAATATGATGATAATGATCTATGCTAAGAGGAAGAGATAATGGCAAAATGACACTATCAAATATATCAGTAGAATTAGCAGGAACATGTTCTAATTTGAAAGGAAAAATATTTTCATGAAAAACAATGTTCCGGAAAATCGAGATGACATTACTATCTAAGTGTAAGACCTTATACCCTTTATAGCCAAAAGAGTATCCTAGAAAGACACATCGATCAGCTCTAGGACTAAACTTGTGTCGATCCTTTTGTAAAGTAGAAACATAGCATAAACAACCAAAGGATTTGAGAAATTGATAATCAGGTTGCTTCTTTAGTAAAACAGATGGAGTTCTATTGATAAGAAAAACTGCAGTAAGCAAGCAATCACTCCAATACACTAAAGGAACATTATATTGAAACAATAAGGCTCGTGCAACATTAAGCAGATGCTGGTGTTTGCGCTCAACAACAGTTTTGTTGAGGGGTATATGCACAAGAAAACTGGTGGATCATGCCATGTTCTTTAACCAAGTCAGCGAAAGCAAGCTCAAGAGCATTATCAGTACGGATAGCTTTAATATTCGTTCTATATTGAATAAAAACATACTCCCTCTGTCCCTAAAAGATTGATGTTTAGAATTTTGTACACATTTTAAGAAAACAATGATTATTGAGTTTAAATATATATATTTTTTTTGACTAAAAATATATTATTTAATTTTAAACCAATAACAATTCAAAATTTTAAATATTTTCCATGATTACTTCTTGAATTTTACAAAACAGAAATCTTTGTGGGACAAAAAAATATCCCAAAACATCAATCTTTGTGGGATAGAGGGAGTATTTCATAAAAGTAGGAAAAACAGTAGTAACTTCACTTTTATTTCATAGAAGATAAACCCAAACTGCTTGTATACAATCATCTACTATTGTTAAAAAGTACTTAAAACCCTCTATAGACTCAGTTGAAAAAGGACCCCAAATATCTAAGTGGAGAAGATCAAATGGTTGTGAAGACAAATGATTGTTGGACTCAAAAGGAAGACGTTTCTATTTAGCTAACGGACAGACTGGACAATGACTCTAATCAACAAGAGAAGACACATGTAAAGACAAAGTACCAGAAAGAACTTTTAACTTGTCTGTAGATGGGTGTCCGAGGCGTTGATGCCAAAGATGTCCATCAACCTTCAAGGATCCAGAGAAATGCGGAAGCAATGCGGATAGAGAGATATGTGTAGGTGACGATGCTTCAGGTTGTAAGACTCCGGAAGGTAACATGAATGAGGGTAAAAATGAGCATAACCATGATTATGTTGTAGTAAGCTACTAATAGAAATTAAATTGAATCTTAAAGATGGAACATGCAAAACATCATGCAATATGAGTGATTTGGACAAATGCACAGTGCCACAGTGTGTGATATCCACTCTAGCTTCATTCGACAGAGAGATTGTGACTCCAGAAACTGTTACTGTGTCATTAAAAAAGGTCAGATCAGAGCAAACATGGCTAGTAGCACTAGTGTCAATGATCCAACTACCATGATGAATAGTTTTTGATAAAGAAGAAAGACATTGATGTTGAAAAGTAAGTCGATTGTCTTCAAAACGAAGTGAAGAATAAGGAAAAACAGTAGGACAGGAATGGATACCAGAAGATGATTGGATTGCCATAGCACCATGCTCTGTAATAGACGAGGCTTGTGAAGATGATGTTGGAGCCTCTGAAAGCTTAACCTTTGTATTTAGTTGTTGAATCAAAGAAGTAATTTGATCATTACTCATTGTGCTGACATCAAGATTAACCACAACATTCGTAGTTGGAGTGGAAGAAGACTCAGTTATCACATTGGCCACAACATGTGTCATTGGTCGAGGATTAGAAGACGTATGTCCTCTGAATTGTGTAGACGACATTGCTGGACGTTGACTTCCTTGACTTCCCTGATAATTGGCCAGACTACTCTTGAATCCAGGAATGTAACATGGGGGATATCCATGCAATTTAAAACACTTTTGGATAACATGTCCATTTTGACCACAATGGGTGCAAACAGGTCTTGGTCCTCGTGGCCTATAGTGATTCTGATTCTGAACTGCAAATGTCATATTGTCATAAGAGCCAGTGTAGGAGACCTGATGTGTATCGGATACCTGAGATGGTACAGAGATAGGGACCTCTATGGGAGCAGAAGCCTGAAAAATCATATTGTTTGGCTTAGGTGTGATGTTCGTCTGTCGTTCATCAAAAGTAACCATGTTGAAAGCCTCTTCAATATTTGGTATTGGCTTAAGCATGAGGATGTGTCTTCGAGTGGATTCATAAGAAGCATTCAACCCCATCAAAAATTTAGTAACACGACTCCTTTGTTGTAGCTTTTCCCAAAGAGTGGCTATTACACTCACATTTGCCACAGGTACAAACCGGTAGTTCGACATAGTTCTTATACTCTTCCCAAAGAGTGACTAACATTGTATAGTAGGAAGTAACATCCATAGATCCCTGCTGCAAAGAGTTCAATTTCTGCTCTAGCTCAAACACTCTAGGAGCATCATCTTGCTTAAATTGGGACATCAAATTATTCCAGATTCCCTCAGCAGTGGAGATATACAGCAAACTCTGACCAATATTTTTATCCACAGAATTGATAATCCAAGTGTTGATCATATCATTACACCGTGATCATGATCCAAAATCTTGATGATCCTCAGGAGGTTTACGAATCTTACCATCAATAAAACCAAGTTTGTTTCTGACATTAAGAGCAATACACATTGATCTCTTCCAAGAATAGAAATCAGCTCTAGACGTGAGACGATCAGATACAATATTCATCCCCGCATGATCTGAGCTGTGGAGGAAGTAAGGATTTGCGTAATGATCTATCGAAGAAGATGAATTAGCCATAACCGAAAGCAGAATCAGAGAACAAGATTGTGCGATACTGAGCAACAATCGAAATCAATCCAATAACCAAAATAGGCAAGTGAAAGCAAACATGAGATGTAGCGCGAACGAATGAAATCAGCTAGAAGAAGATAGCAATGAGTGTTACAAGATTCGCGAAAGAGATTGATAAAATCTGACGCCGTGAAGCACTCATTAAAGAAGATGATCGTCTCGATGAGCAATTGAATCAAAAAGATGAAGATGAACAAGCTGGGTGAAGCTTAAGAACGAAGAAGATGAGCTCAATTGAAGCTCTTATCAATGGTGATTCTGGGTTTTACGAATGAGAAAGAAGATAAGAGCAAAAAAGTTAGTTAGTGCTCTGATACCATATTAACTTTGATGTAAAAGATTATTTCTCATTAATGAACCATAGTCATAGTACAAGCCTATATATACTGTACAATTAGTATACTAGTCTAGTAAGCTAAAGGAATCTTACATATCCTAAAATACAAGATATAAACTATGGTATATAAGTCAATAGAGATGACGTGGAAGATGATTTCATACAGTGGAAGGTTAAGAAATGAACCTTCATATAAGGTCTTGGCGTTTAACGTTGGTCCAGCTTGGGGAAAAAGTTAACGTTCTTGGTCAGTGGCGAAATTAGGAAATCATCACATCAGGATCAAAAAAAATTATTAGGGTCAATTATGTGATTTAAAAATTTTACCAGGATCAATTGTGCTATTATACCAAGATCAATTTGATTTTTCTTTAAAATTTTATCTAAATTTAAAATTTCACCAGGATCAATTGATCCACATGATTATACTGTGACTCCGCCCACTGTTCTTGCTCACTCATGAAGACATCGGCTGCGGAAATGATAAGAAACTATGACATCAAGTTCGTCGAAGGGCACACAAAACAGAACATGGTCTCGAAGTTAATATCACGTAGCTAGTGATAATTTTGTTGATAATTTATCAAATCTTTCTAATAAAATTTAACAAATATTTCTTAGTATACTGCGTTGTTACGCTGGCTAAATCTTTATAAATTATCATTTTAGAATTTTCTTTTCAACTTATACATTTGCCTTTTGCAAAATTTCTCCTTATATTATTATATTATCCTAATGTTTGTAATTTAAAAAAAGATGCATAACTAATTTCAAATTTCGATTAAAAAAAATAGATAATCGTAATGTGATAACTGTTAGATACATACATCATACACCTTGAGATATTAAATTGTGTATAATCCAATCAGGTACGGTAAATATAAAGATATTCTTATTCCTTCTTTTCCTTATTAAAATAGGCAAACAAATCCAAGTCAAATTTGTATTAAGGTCTATCTTTGGCTATATATATGAACACCGACGCTCTCATACATTCATGATTCATTACAAACAATTCAACAGCCAAGAAAACCCTAAACGCACTACCTTCTCTTCAACAATGGTAAATAATACTTGTACAATCAGCTTCATCAGCATCATGATCCTCATGCTCTATATCAACCAATCTGCTCTTTCTTCTTCTGTCCGCATCCGTCTTCAAAAAGGTCGAGATCATGTTCAAGACCGGACGTTTGATGAGATTGATTGAGCTGATAAGGCACGTCTCAGTTTCTTGTTTAAAATTATGGAGGCTGATGATACTCCCCCGCTTCTACCATGGCCTCATGCTAATCCTATTGAAATCACTGAATCCATTCTAGCATGGTGATCCGATAGTTTGTACTTCTTATTCTGCAAGCACCATATCTAGGACTTTGTTTATTTTTTATTTTTTTTGTTAGGTTTTGATACTACGAGTCTACTATTGATTCTCGAAGAAACATGTAAAACCTCTTTGTATTATGACAATTTGTACATTTTTCTTCAATTTAATGGATATTTTCTTGACATGTATTTTATTAATTGATAACGTTGAATATCATGGTACAAACATATATGGTGTTAGCTAGCCTAGATGGAGAGTAATACAACTTGATTATAAAATATTGTTATAGGAGCGTTTTCTAGCTAAAATATGAGCAGCTTCGTTAAAGTTTTACATTGACATAAGGGAAGTAACTTAATTGAAATTAAGATGCCAGAGTATTTGATAGCATGCATCTTTGCCCAAATTAATAAATGTAATGTCCTCCTATATCTTTAAAACGTCTTGATCAAAAGGTGGGAATCACCCTCGAAGCATACCTCATATGCCAGATACTGTGAATTGTATTTAACAAAGTTTACTACTTCAGCCTCTGGCACCAATGAATTGTATCCCAAAGAGACGTCACATCCCAATATCATGGAACTTCACAATGATGATTTATGATAATATATCCACCGCCCACGCATCTTAGATTCAGGTTGTAAACTGAGAATCCGGGTTCGGATAAAACAAGATCGGGTCCAGGTCCATTGGGTTTATGTAGTTACTACTCAATAGGATAATTACAAACATTTGGTTCCGATTCAAATTTCAGAACCGATCTCAAAAGAATAAATACTCTATCAGTTCAGGTATTTTGTATCTTATTATACTTGATACTGAATAGTTTTGGAGCCTATGTATCAGTTGGTCATACCCATAACCAACCCGAACTGGTTTTTTGGGGTGGTTCCGGTTTGGTTTTTTTGAGTTCCGTTTTTCTGCCCAGTCCTATGTTGGATATGGGTTTCACCCTGCCTTAATATGCCTCCAACCTAGCCCATTCCCGAATAGTCAACCTAACCTTTAGAATCGTTGACTGACCAGATCATCCTTATCGGACCGACAGAGTTTCTAGAAGGCCCAATAAAGATGGACAGCCCATTAAACGACAGCCTGCAAAGAGGCGATCACCGACCTTGCCCTTAAGCGGTACCACATCGATCTTGAGGTATGAGGGTGAGACGTCCCATCAGCTATAAATACCGAGAGATAGGCATGGAGAATGCATCAAGGAACCTGGAGTAGGAGTTTGGAAACAATCCGATTCTAGCACTAAGTTAAATAGTCAATTTGAGCATACATCATTCTGTAATTAGCCGGTCGGCTTAAAGCAGGATATCTTGTTAACTCAGCGATCTTTGACTATCTCAATAAAAGTCCTTTGTTTTGCCCTCTTTAAATCATTATTCTCGATCTTTAGTATCAGTCTTTCAACATTTGGTGCGCATCCAAGGAAAGAAACAAGGAGAGCTTTTAAAGGAAGTCCAACATCAAAGAGCAGTACATCTTAAAAATGAGAGAAGAGGAGACCACCGGGAGCGATGGCTACGTAGCGGACACGCCAGACCGCATTCAACAAGTCCAGGAAGAGCTCCCACAAATTCCACCGACCTGAGCCCCGACAACGCCGAACGGATCGGTAGGAGAGGGAACAAGTGCCCTCGACGTAGGCGCACTAATGCAAAGCATACTCGAAAAAGTAGACGCCCAAGACAGAAAGACGGAGGAACGTTTCGCTTCACTCTCTAACATCTGTGCAAAGTTACAAGAAAATGCCGACCATCCGGAAACCACCAATAGAGTCGACATGAGTCAGAATGGCGAAGTGGCCAAGCTCAAAAGCCAGATAAAAGATGTCACAAGGAAGTTCCACCAGGCTACCAGTGCAGCGCCTGACGTCGACCACATGTTAGAACAATCCCAGAAGACTCCGTTCACTGCGCGAATTCGCCGAGTCGTCGTTCGTCTGGATTGAAAGATCAAGTACCTGCCCCCATACAAAGGAGACTCGGACCCAACCCATCATCTAACATCCTTCGAGATCGCAATTCACCAATGCGAATTCCCCCCAAAAGAACTCGATGCTGGAAAGTGCCAGCTGTTTATAGAAAACTTGAGTGGTGACGCCCTGGGCTGGTTTTCCTCCTTGCCGCGCAACTCGATCGATAGTTTCCGCATGCTCTCATTGACCTTTCTGAAACAATATTCGATCCTGGCTATCCCTACCGCGACAATCGCCGACCTCCACAATATCGAGCAAGGAGAACACAAATCATTGCGAAAGTTCATGGAGAGGTTTAAAAAGATTGCCACACAAGTAAATGCCCCCATAGCGTTTCGCTTGCAGCTCTCCAAAGGGCTCTATGGTATGAGTCAAAATTCCGCGAAGATCTTAAGCTGAACAGATTCCCTACCTTCCAAGACGCCCTCCATCGAGCGGTAGTCCACATCGAAATGGAAGAGGAAAAAGTTGTCCTCGCTAAGAAGCGTTCCTCCACCGGAACCCAACTATCGACCGACAAGACAAAAGAGGTATACCACGAGCCCCGTCAGCATCTCGACAAGGAGTACGTCATAGATAGCAAGAAACGCGGCACGACATACCTCGTCAACGAAGCCCCATTGCCCCCAGTTGCTAGCTCGTCAGTTCTAATACCGAAGACCCCACCAAAGGGCGCGAGAGAGGACCCGATCATAACCTCTACTGCGAGCTGCACGAATGTACCTGCCACGCTACACAATCCTGTATACACTTGCAAAATGCATTGCTTGGTAAATACCTCAATGGCGAGGTCACGGTTCAGTTACGCCAGTATAAAAGTAACGCATTGCGGGGCCGTGGTAACGCACATGACTTCTTAGGACAGCAAGGTCGTTCAAATAACCGGCCTGCGCCGAACAACCAGGTTAATCAAGTTGAGGCCGACAATCAAGTAGGCGGCCAGGAGAATCTACAAGCCGACGCACCCCCACCTTCGGCCCGTCGCAAAATTAATGTCATAATAGGAAGCTTACCGTTCAATCCCGATTCACCTAGAGCTACACTTCCTGCCAATGATTTTGAACGAACAAAGAGCGCCCGGCTAGCTGGAAGCCCGCCTATTTGCCGGTCATACGCACCAATCACGTTCAGAGAAGGAGACGCCGCCGGACTGCCCAATTCGCCTACCGGACCCGTAGTCGTCGAGCTGAATATCGGCAACTGCCTAGTTCCGGATGTCCTAGTTGACACGGGAAGTTCAGTGAACATCATTTTTAGAAGAACGCTCTCCCGGATGAGAGTCGACTTGCACCTTATTATGCCGAACGCACAAACCTTAACTGGTTTTGACGGGAGCTCCCTCACCTCCCACGGCACAATTGTACTACCCCTATACGTCGACGAAACAGTCCACATGTTTGACTTCGCCATCATCGACAGACCAACACCCTACAATGTCATCCTTGGGACGCCATGGCTCCATCAGATGAAGGCCATCGTCTCAACTTATCACCAGTGCGTCAAATTCCCAATGGCGCTCGGCACTTATACCCTTTACGGCAACCCAATGGCGACTCAGTGGCCACCGCGCCGTCCTGTCAATATGATCATGGGAGGCTTGACAGCTTTTAGGGATTCCATACGCTCCATCCACGATTACGTAAAAGCCGGTACGGCAGTAGTATGGCCAGTCAAGAAACCACCATTCGTCCCGCCAATCACATTCACATCGGACGACCTACTTGGTGTTAACTTCCCACACAATGACCCTCTCGTCATCGAGTTACACATCGGCGAAAGCGAAGTCACAAGGATCATGGTCGACACAGGAAGCTCCGTCAATGTCATCTTCCGAGATGTCCTTGACAAAATGGAGGTCAATGACGGCGAAATCAAACCATCAATCCGACCTCTGACGGGCTTTAATGGAAATTAAATGATGTCTTACGGCACCATTAAATTGCCAATCTACAAATCTGGAGTCGCATCATGGCAAATTCGTCGTGGTCTACAACATCATTCTAGGATCCCCTTGGATCCACGATATGAAGGCCGTTCCGTCAACGTACCACCAATGCGTTAAATTTCCCCTGAATGGCCAAATATGCATAATTAAAGGAAATCAAGCGGACGCCAGGACTTGTTTTGTCATCGAGTGCAAGCTACAAAAATCTGCTGACTTATAGTAATCATAGAAGGCGCTAGACGAGTCGCCGACCCCCAGCTCAGAGGAAATTCCAAGGCACCACTTGATCGACGTAATTAATATCGATGAAAGCGACCCGAAGCGATGTGTTGGAATCGATGCCAACCTCGATCCAACAATAAGAACAACTTTGATCCAATTCTTGAAAGACAATGCTTCCACCTTCGCTTGGTCCTTCGAAGACATGGTCAGGATAAGCATGGACGTCATAAGTCACGAGCTTAACGTCGACCCGACCTACAAACCAGTAAAGCAAAAGCGGCGCAAGCTCGGTCCTGAGTGGTCAAAGCAGTAAAAACGAGGTCAAGAAATTACTCGCAGCTGGGTCGATCATGGAAGTTAAGTATCCCGAATGGCTAACTAACCCAGTGGTAGTGAAAAAGAAAAACGGAAAGAGCAGGGTGTGCATCGACTTCACCGATTTAAATAAAGTCTGCCCCAAGGATAGCTACCCGCTGCCACACATCGAAAGATTTGTTGAAGTCACGGCAGGAAATGCGCTACTCTCCTTCATGGACGCCTTCTCAGGATATAACCAAATTTTAATGCACACTGACGACCGCGAGAAGACTGCCTTTATCACTGATCATGGCACATTTTGCTATAAAGTTATGCCGTTTGGTTTAAAGAATGTCGGAGCCACCTACAAGCGCCTCGACAATAAAATGTTCTCCGACCAGCTGGGGGTAACCATGGAAGTGTACATAGACGACATGCTGGTTAAATCCACAAGCGCGAGCGATCATGTCGAACATCTGCGAAAATGTTTCCAAGCATTGAACCAGTATAGCATGAAGCTAAACCCGGCGAAATGTTCATTTGGCGTAACGTCCAGCGGGTTCCTAGGATATATCGTCACTAAAAAAGGAATAGAGGCAAACCCGAAGCAAATCAAAGGCTATACTCGATATGCCTTCACCGAGGAACAAGCGGGAGGTCCAGCGACTGACCGACAGAATAGCGGCCCTCAACCGGTTCATCTCGCGGTCAACTGATAAAAGCCTGCCATTTTACTAATTGCTACGGTCGATGAATAAGGAATATGAATGGACCACCGAGTGCGAACATGCATTCGTCAAGCTGAAAACTTATTTGACCATCCCACCCATACTCTCGAAGCCTGAAGAGGGAGAGAAGCTTTATCTTTATATCGCCGTGTCCGGATCTGCAGTCAGCGGGGTACTATTCAGGGACAACCGAGGTGAACAAATGCCTATTTTTTACGTCAGCAAGACTTTAGACGGGGCCGAGCTACGGTATCCAAACCTAGAAAAAATAGCCTACGCCGTGGTCATCTCGGCTCGCAAACTTGGGCCTTACTTCCAATCACATACAATCGCTATCCTGACAAATCAACCTCTAAGGCAAATTCTTCATAGCCTGGGACAATCTGGTCGTATGTCAAAATGGGCGGTTGAATTAAGCGAGTACGACATCGAATACCTCAGCCGGACATGCATGAAGTCTCAGGTATTGGCAGACTTTATCGTCGAACTACCACAACATTTCACCTCTTCTACGCCAACCGAAGAAAACTGGTATTTACACGTCGACAAAGCATCGTCACAACACGGTTCAGGAATCGGATTTCGCCTGACATCACCTACCAGGGAGGTTGTTGAGCAATCGTTCCATCTCAACTTCACAGCAACAAACAATGTGTCGGAATACGAAACATTACTCGCCGAGATGCGACTCGCAGCAAGGATCGGCGTAAAGCGACTTCATGCCTACTGCGACTCCCAGCTTGTCGCCAATCAGTACAATGGTAAGTACGGCACCAAATGCGGTCGCATGGATGCCTACTTGAAGATAGTAAGGGAGGTTGCACAGGAATTTGATCACTTTGTAGTTGACAAAATACCCCGAAGTGCTAATGCTCCCGCATATGCTCTGGCTGTCCTAGCATCAACCTCGGACCCAGACTTACGTCGAAAGCATTTCTACAAGTAGTATCGACGCCGGAAACCACATCAATATGATATCCGCTGACCCTCAGGATCCCGCCAATCTCGATGAAGATATGCGACCCTACGAAGCTGAGCAAACCGACTGGCGACAAGAGATACTTCAATACATAACCGAAGGGACAATCCCAGCGGACAAGTGGCAAGCTCGGAGGCTCAAGAAGGGCGTCTTTATCGATGGAGTGCGGCCGACATATTATTACAATGCATTTCGGCACAAGAGGCCCACCGGGTAATGCAAGAAATGCACGAAGGGGCCGGCAGAAACCACTCAGGTGGACATGCTCTAGCACTCAAGATCAAAAAGCATGGTATATACTGGCCAACCATGGTCAACGATTGCGAGCAATTTGCCGTCAAATGCGAGAAGTGTTAGAGGCATGCGTCAGATATACACGCCCTGACAGAATTACTCTCCACCACAACGGCGCCATACCCGTTCATGTGATGGGCGATGGATATTGTCGGACCGTTTCCTGCCTCGCGCGGCAAAAAATTCCTCCTCATACTGACGGACTACTTCACCAAGTGGGTCGAGGCAGAATCTTACAAGAAGGTTCAAGCAAACGAGGTCCAGAATTTTGTCTGGAAAAATATAATATGCCGACACGGGCTACCATATGAAATCGTTACAGATAACGGGTCGCAATTCATCTCCAAGAAATTCGACGACTTCTGTGCAAGCTGGCGCATCCGCCTTAGCAAGTCAACCCCGAGATACCCCCAAGGTAACAGCCAGGCGGAAGCCACTAACAAGACGATCATAAACGGCTTAAAGAAGCGACTCGAAGAAAAGAAAGGACTTTGGGCCGACGAGCTAGATGGTGTGTTGTGGTCTCACCGAACAACCCCGCGAATAACGTCGGGACAGACCCCTGAAACATGCTATTTATATGGTTATGGTGGAATGATATGATAATGGATAGGTGGATGCAAGGTGTTTCAATTACCCTTATGTAGTTGTAGCATAAAGAATGTCAAACCATAATGAGTGTGATGCAAGCAATCAGGATGTGAATACTCATCTAAGTCAAGCCAAATATAAAGGATGTTTGTCACTAACAACCTAATGATGATTATGAAATGCAGAATGTTAAGGTACTAAAACAAGATACTAGATGCAAAGTAAACAGAATGATCAAAGCAGTAATAGAATGAAACAGGAACAAGAATTAAACTAATGCAAAACAAGTAATGAAACAGGATTAAACAGGAACTAAACAAAATGCAACAGGAAATGCAACTAGAATGAAAAAGGGAATGAAACAGAAAGATGCAGAACATAAAACAAGAACTGTGGAATGAGCTCGAGCAAGCACTCGATCGGATGCTCGATCGAGTGAATGGTCGAGTAGATGAACGAATGCCAGAAACAGAGAATGGTCGAGTAGCAAACAAGAATCAATTAACAGGATTTAAAACAGGGAAATCAATAATCATAGAAAGGTCTTAAGGATGGATTCATGGGATGGACTCAAGCTATGGTTATCTAAATTGGTCAACAAATCTCAATCAACAATGAGCTATCTCTAGACAATGATCTTCTAATACATGTTAATTCATTCTCATGACAATAACAATCAAGCCAAGATACTTCTTAGACCTAGCTCTCACTAGCTATTACATATCAAAGCAGACATTAAACAACCAGATCATTAATGTCAAAAATCAAACAAAACATCTAATCTCTTAGCCTGCTTCATGATAATCTATAGTATTAGCCTTATCTAGCAACTTAGACATTGGTATGATGCTAAGAAGCTTAAGATCTACCCTTACCCTCTCAGTATAAGAATAGCATAGAGCATACCTAACCCATAAGAGATATTAAGCAATCAATCTTGACCAATCCAAACAACCATAACCTTTATCCACCCTAATCCATCCTCAAGATCCTAAGCCACTACTCACAATCACAAAACATGATGAACAAAGTCATACACCCAGAAATCAATGAAACTTGCATTATTAGATAGATGAGATGAAGATCTACAATATTGAAGAAGAAATCAAACTCAAATTCTCAATACTTAGAAAGTTATGAAACCAACAAGTATCAAAGATTTCTTTGTTTTTCTACAAAAGTGGCTAGAGAATCTAAGCAAAGATGTGCAAAAAGTAGATAATTCCCAAAAGGGTAAATACTAGGTCTAGAATTGTATTCTAAAAAGTCTCTCACTTGGTGGCTACAGGGTACAAGGCCTTTTATAGGAAAAGGAAGGGAAGCCCTAAAAATGCTAAAAGACAAAATAGGTGGGCGGCTCGGTCAACTCGACCAGGTGCTCGGTCGAGTGCTGGTCGAGTGGCCTCTTCTTCTGCTTCTCCCATCCGGTTGAGTCCTTCTCCGCACACGGTCGAGTGTCTGGTCGAGTGAGTGGTCGGGTCCGGACCTTGATTCTTCAGCTCCAAATCCCTTGTTTCCTTCTTTTGACAGCTCCAATCTTCTTCAGCATCACTTCCATGCTCCTGAGGATCCAAAATCACCTGTTTATACAAGTAACTATGCAAATGCAATGCAAATCTACTCTATTGCATAAACAGTTCTATAGCTACACATTAATGGACAAATGAGATAGAAAATCATGCAAAATATGTGAATATGATAAGGGAAAACATGGTAAAATATATGAACATCAACCCCGTTCTCACTAGCATATGGCTTAGAAGCAGTTGCACCAGCCGAAGTAAGCGTCGGCAGTTTACGCCAAACCCTGCTAGTCAAAAATCTAGAGTTAAACGAAGAAATGCTTTACGATAGCCTAGACGAGATCAAGGAGTTGCGAGATCATGCCTTACTCTGAATTCAGAAATACCAACAAGCAGCAGCTCGCCATTATAACAAAAAGGTCAATCTGCGATCTTTCAAAGAAGGAGATCTCGTGTTACGCAAGGTATTTGAGAACACCGCCGAACTCAACGCAGGGAAGCTCGGCGCAAAATAGGAAGGCCCCTACCAAGTGTCCAAAGTCGTCCGCCCAGGAGTCTACGAGCTAATGACTATGTCCGACGAAGCAATTCCGAGATCTTGGAATGCCGACAACCTTAAGCGTTATTTCTACTAAATATATATATATATATATATATATATACCATTTTATGTAATCTGAACTACGAGCGGCTTGATTCTTTTTATATATAAAAAAGGTACGTAGGCAACCTCGAAAGGTGCAGCCACTACTTATAAAATTTCTTGGTAAAGTTACTTCGTTATTCCTTTTATTAAGCATACTGCCTTACAAAGTTTCACCCTGTCTTAACAGGCCTCCAACCACAATGAACTAAAGGGGGGGGGGGGGACAATTGTTGGATATGGGTTTCACCCTGCCTTAACAGGCCTCCAACGTAGCCCATTCCCGAATAGTCAACCTAGTCCTTAGAATCGTTGACTGACCAAATCATCCTTATCGGGCCGACATAATTTCTAGAAGGCCCAATAAAGACATACAACCCATTAAACGACAGCCTGCAAAGAGGCGATCACCGACCTTGCCCTTAAGCGGTACCACATTGATCTTGAGGTATGAGGGTGAGACGTCCTATCAGCTATAAATACCGAGAGATAGGCATAGAGAATGCATCAAGGAACCTGGAACAGGAGTCTGGAAACAATCCGATTCTAGCACTAAGATAAATAGTCAATTTGAGCATACATCATTCTGTAATTAGCCGGTCGGCTTAAAGCATGATATCTTGTAAACTCAGCGATCTTTGATTATCTCAATAAAAGTTCTTTGTTTCGCCCTCTTTAAATCATTATTCTCGATCTTTAGTATCAGTCCTTCAACATCCTAGAACTACTCAAAACTTCCCATTATGTTATGATGTCCTTCTTTGTTGATTTACTTCTTTCTAAATGTCAATCTATCAATAGGTAACGTTAAGCAGTAAATAAAAAATTTTATTAGCATTGACGAACATAGGCTGGTCAACAATCGGTGGCACCATAACTTGACAGTAAAATTAATTTTACACTTTCCAAGTAGGCATCAAATATACCGAGTGTTTTTTCCATTGTCCCTCTTGTGTATAGACTATAGAGAGATAGTCTAGATGAACATGACAAAGAAACACATGTGCCCATCTCAGCCTCACTGCTCTTCTCTGTCTCAATGAATGAACATGTGCTCACCTTTTTGTGGTCTTTAAAATTCTTTTGACCATTTTGTTACCATTATGGAACCATTTCCTAATAACTTTTTAACACCCAAAATTGATCATATCCACATTTATAATATAACATGTATCTTCTTAAGATTCTTTTCTTCTCTAGTCAAACAATTGTTACCTATTTTGTAGTATTTTGTCTTATCTATCTTATGGTCATTTTTTTTATTAATCTGATTACATGAAGATCCAAAAAGTACATATAAGTACATAAGACAAGAGATACGTCCAACATAACTGTATGTTTCATCGTGTTATGTTTATTCTTCTTTCTTAAGAATACAATTATACGGACACAACAAACTCAATCTCTCTATCCACATAAGCTCTGATCAAAGAGATCGCTTCATGGGACTTCAATGGCGAATTCTCTTCTTCTCCTTTTGATCCTTCTCCGATCACCCATCACCGGCGTTCACCTTCTCCTCGTCTTTCTCCACTCTCTTTTATAACTCTCTCTCTGCTCCTTTCGACCTCCAAAATTCACAGATCTATAGCGAGATCTCTCTGATGGCGTCAGTGTTCTTGTATCACGTGGTTGGAGATCTAACCGTAGGCAAGCCAGAGATGGTTGAGTTCTACGAAACAGAGACGGTTGAATCTGCGATTCGAGCCATCGGTGAGTCGACGGAGTGTGGGATTCCGGTTTGGAGAAAGAGATCGACGCCGGCGCTTCCTGGGTTCGTTGAGAATAGTGAGATGAGGCAACAAAGATTCGTTGGGATTTTGAATTCTTTGGACATCGTTGCGTTTTTGGCTAAGAGTGAGTGTTTGCAAGAAGAGAAAGCTATGAAGATTCCTGTCTCTGAGGTTGTTTCTCCCGACAACACTCTCCTTAAACAGGTTGATCCTGGCACAAGGTTAGTTTTTTTTATCCTTAAAGTTCAATTAATGTAATAAAGGACCTGACTTTGAGTTACTGTTTCTTGGTTTGATTGATTCTGTTTGGTTTTGAGTTTTAGTAGTATACACGTAAGATCTTAACTTCAGTAAAAAGGGTCATAGCTTAGAGTAAGGTGGCAATAAGATTCTAGTGTCATGAGGATTTAGTTGAATTCAAAGTTGGTCACTTGACCAAGTGAGTCTTGGGCTAGTGGTCTTTCCTAGGACTCATTGCTTGCGAGGGACATTAACTTCTTGAAATTGGAGATTACTGCCCCAAAGGGTCACTTGCTTAAGCTTCATAACTTAGTAAGATCTCGTTTTTTTTTCTTTTTAGTTTATTTGGTGTAGTTATAATTGAGTGAATCTTAGATCCGTGATTGCATTTAGTCCTCTGAACATGGTTGGATCTAATCAGAGACTACATGTTCGGTATTGATATATATAGGCCATGTGCGTTGACACTTATATTTTGATCCAAACTTCAGGTTCAATTATAGATACAAGAAAGTGGGACGACCTTGTGTTCTTCTTATTTTATTGATTTGATTATATATAGTTAGGTAGATTTCCTCGTGCTTCAAATTGTCAACCTTGGTTAGTAAAATGAAGTTTTCTATGTTTTCAGCGCCTTGTTTTCTTGTGGTCAGTGTTTAGAAACATGTTGCAAACATCTTGGGAAACCCAAATACTAAAAAGAGAATAGTTTCAAGTGTATCAATCTCTTTTTGACTTTTTTTTATTCACCTCAACTTCTACTTGCTTAGACCTTAGTCAATCCTTCTTTTATGTCTGCAACTAACTTTGTAGTTGACTGTGATAAAAACTTTACGTCATCTAACGAGTACAAAAACAGGAAAACACATGTTTTAACAAGTTGATAGTGTAACAATTCTGTTAGGATTTGTTCTCTAAGTATGCAACCAGTGACAAACTATATTCTGTAATGCTATGACCAACTGGATTTGAAATACTGTTTATATCCAAAAATACAGTGTTCCTTGCCTTTATCTGCATCTTTGTTCTTCCTTGCTCAACCTTATTGACCAAATAGGATATGCCACACTTCTCGAGAGTGCAGAAACTTTTTGGTTTTTCAATTAGAATGCTCTCTTGTCCAAATGTTTTTGATTTCATGTTTCCTTTGTTGCAAGGAATTCGATGTTTCTGTTGATGGAGTTAGCTTCCTTGTTTAATATCTTTACTTTTTCTATGATGGTGATTTTGTTGTATCAAATGTAATGTAAGGTTGATAGACGCTTTGGAGATGATGAAACAAGGAGTGAGACGACTTCTAGTTCCTAAAAGCGTTGTTTGGAGAGGTATGAGCAAGAGATTCTCCATTCTTTACAACGGAAAATGGCTGAAGAACAGTGAAAACTCTAGCAGTAGCAGTGGTCTCGCTGCTGACTCCACCAACAGGCCTACTACGTCCATGACTTCAAGCCGGGACAAGTTTTGCTGTCTCTCAAGGGAAGACGTGATCCGCTTCCTTATCGGTGTCCTTGGAGCGTTAGCTCCTTTGCCACTCACCTCAATCTCTACCCTGGGAATCATCAATCTAAACTATAACTTCATTGAAGCCTCTCTTCCAGCCATTGAAGCCACCAGAAGGCCACAGTGTGACCCTAGTGCGATCGCCGTGTTGGAACAAACAGAAAACGAACAACAGTTCAAGATAATAGGAGAAATATCAGCTTCGAAGCTATGGAAATGTGATTATTTGGCTGCAGCTTGGGCTCTAGCTAATCTCTATGCAGGACAGTTTGTGATGGGAGTTGAGGACAACATGTCATCAAGATCTTTCAGCGACTTCCTCCAAACTTCATTTCCGGGAGGAGAACAGAACGGAACAGCAACAAAGGCCAAGAAGTTCAGCAGCAGGAGCATCGGTTTTAATCCAACAAGCCCGACAAGGTTGAGCATCGGTAGGAGCATGTACAGGGGAAGAAGTGCGCCGTTAACTTGCAAAACATCGAGCTCTTTAGCTGCGGTTATGGCTCAAATGCTGTCTCACAGGGCAACACATGTTTGGGTTACCGAGGCTGATTCAGATGATGTTCTTGTTGGAGTTGTGGGATATGGAGAGATCTTGACTGCTGTAACTAAACAGCCTTCTGCTTTCGTTCCTTCGAATCGGTCTTATGAAGGTTTTGGGAATGATACTCAAAGCTAAAGACTACAATCAAAATGATCATTTCTCTTTCTGTTATCCTGTGAAAAAAGTTGCTATTAAGACGTGTTCTAAGGATATAGAAGGATAATATTTTTGGGTGTTTAGTCTTTTGTGTACTATTATTAGTGTCAGCTGCAAGAAGCAAAGTTAAATTATCTCTTTTATTTTTTATTTTTTTTTAACTTCTTTTTATTCAACAAACACGGTCAAAGCTGTTACTCATTCATTACAATGTAAAGTTGTGAACTCTCTCCTCCGCAATGCTGGGTTTATTGTATCAAAGTTAAAGTTATATATTTTGGATTTTGAATACATTATTTAGAATAATCTGATTATGAGTTAAGACAAGTATGTATATTTGTTGATGTAAGAAATCGACAATATAAATAATAAAAATATTAATGGGGATAAATTGGAACTGGTCTTTTTATTAACGTAGAATTAAAAGTAAGAGTTTACGGAAAATACAATTAAAGATCTAAGCACAGTTAATACGATAATAATTGCTCTTTTCTCTGATTGCCAAGATTTTGGAGCCAGAGCTCTAACAATGACATCTCTATTTATAGTGGGCCATTGACCTAGGGTCCCCTCTATCTCTTCCGCAAATGATGATTTTGCTCTTGCGGCCAAATAGGCCAGGTCCATAATTTTAGACCCTAACTTTCTTGAGAATCTTCTGTTTGGGCTTCCTAAAATGTTGGGGGCGAAGTCCATATGGCCATATCCAACAATAGTCCCCTCTAGTCCGATGAGCGATGACTTGCTTGAGCTCGTCGGGTGCAACTCCACGTCTCTAGGTCCGTCATTCACAGTGAGCAGAAGATTTTTAAGAGCTTGAAGATCTTCTGGAACGTTCCTGGATGAATAGTGCGTTGCGCACGTTTTTTGAGGTATCCGAAAGATTCCGGGATGAATAGTGCATTGCGCACGTTTTTTCGAGATGCCCGGAAGATTCCAGAATGAATAGTGTATTGCGCACGTTTTTTGAGATGTCCGGAAAATTATGGGATGAAAAGTGCGTTGCACACGTTTTTCGAAAAATCCGGAGAGTTCTCGGATGAATAATTTGTTGCGCACGTTTTTCGAGACATACATAGAGTTTCGGGATGAATAGTGCATTGCACACATTTTTCTAGGTCTGTCAGGTTTTAAACGGGAGTTTTGCGTGTTCTGCACGTTTCCCGAGATGCAGGAAGTAGATATAGCTTCAAAATTAGGGTTTTCTTTTTTACCTCGGTCAACGTGCTGGTCCCCCATATATATATGTCTCCTTGACTTATTTTTTTACTTCTAACTTTCTTCTATTCCCATAAGGTAATTTCTCTCTCCCTTATCTCTTTGCTTTTTTTTTATTTTTGGTTCGTATGGGCCATGGTCTCGCCGAGCACGCCGAACCTGCCTTCTCGCCGCTCGCCATGGCTTCTTCACCAGTCACTCCCAATCTCTTCGTTGCTGTGCGCCGCCAACTATTCCCCTGCTGATCCGCTTTTCCCTGTCACCTCGCGGCTTCGGTCTCGCCGGAACTGGCCGAGACCTATAGGCGCTCGGCCTAGATGCCGCTCGCCCCCGCATCGGGGGTTAGTGGTTCCGTGCTATTGCCGTCACTCCATCGCTAGCGGCATCGCTCTCTGATGGTGCGGGCTGAGCTGTCGCTAGCCAGATCTGGCGGAGACCGTTAGGCGTATCGGTCCAGGAGACGCTTGGATCGCTATGGTGTGATGTTGTAAAGATGATGGCGCGCTGGAGACGCGACTGCGAGATGGCACGCTAGGTGGTATTTTAATCGTGATGTACAACAGATAGCGTGATGTGGCTATGGCGTGATCGTGGATAGTGGTGCTTGAGGCTCGAAGTGTTTTTTGTTTGCGATATGCTCGCTACCCAAGTGTTGGTGTCATGGTGCGAGATTGTGACACTTTCGGCGACGAGGTTGACGGTGTTTCCGCGAGATACGCGTAACGGCGCCGTATTATCGAGATGGAGAGATGGGCGTATTAGCGAGATAGACGTCATACGGGCGAGATAGACGTATTAGCGAGATCGAGGTCGTGTTGAACCTGAGATGGCGAGCTCGAGTTGCCGAGGTTGAGTTGACGAGATCGGCCGAAGTCAAGTTGATTGCTTGCATACGGGATATGCTGGTGAGCCCAAGGATCGTGTCGAGGTCGCCGTAAAGAGATATGCTTGCGAGATCGAGATGGGTTGGCTTGCGAGATCCATGGCGAGATGGCTGATGGCTTGCGAGATCGTACGCGTTTAAAGGCGAGATGGCTGGCTCGCGCATGTGTTAATGGACGTGTTCGCGTGACGATGTGCCAAGTTCGATGTTTGTCCGATTGGTGAGATTGAGGTTTTGGTGACGAGGTGACGAGGTTTCTTCCTCCGAGGCCGTGTGATGGCACATTGGCGTGATGGTGCGATTCGTGTTGTTCACGGATGGGCTGATTGTCGGCGAGATCGAGAATTTAGCGAGCTGCGAGGTGACGAGCTAGAGGGTGCTCGAGATGCTGTGTTCGCGAGATGATGTCAAAGGTTGGTGGGGTCGAGACACGTCGACGAGATCACCGCTTGCGGAGAAACTTACGAGCTCGTATGAGTCGAGATGTGCGCGTGTAGCATGAAGGTAGATGTTGTATGCGAGATAGGACAGTATGCTGGATGGTACCTGTTGTGTAGTAAGTTGGACGATATAATTCGGGTGTGATCGATATGTCTCGAATATTATAGCGTTTTTGATGTGGTTTGTCGCTTCAATACTGACTTGTTGCTTGGTTTGTTTTGCAAGGTCTCGCGCCATGGCTTCTGGAGATGATATCTTTGGTGACGTTCCGGAGGAGTTTGGAGATGATCAGTATCGTACGCTAGAGAGAGGTCTCGACTAAACTAGAGCGGGTTGTCCTTTATGGTGGAATCCAACGGAGGAGAAGGGCGTCCTACCTGATCTTACGGACGAGGATGTTCGGAATCTCGAAGATATGTTTCCTATGGGTAACCAACACCTTAGTCTGATTCCACATCCTTCAGGTCAGCGCCGCGGGAAGGTGCTCGCGTACGAAGAACGCACTGGTTTGGAGTGTGCTCCTAGGTCTCTGGTCGCTAGCTTAGCTGTGGGTAACAGGGTTCCGAGACGTCGCAAAGGTCGTATGGGAGATAAAGAATGCATCCCCAGCGATGTAGGAAGAACCCTGAGCAATGAAATTTCCATAGCCCGTATGTTCGACCTCTGCGAAATGCCACACAACCTGCAGCTTGCGTTGCCGAGTATCAACGAACGTCCATGGGACTGCCTAGCAGGTCATCTCTGCGTCTATGTTGATTTTTTTACTAAGTGCGGCATGTGGTTCCCGATTCCAGAATTTTTGACGAGTTACTGCATGAAACGACTCGACCCGTTTTTTTAAAAATAAATAATAATAAATAATAAATAATAAATAATAAATATATAAGTATAAAATAATAATAAAAAACTAAGCTAGTGGTCCCATACCCATTAGCCACCTAACCACAATCACACCAAACAACGGAAATGATAAAACCAATAAATAACCAATAAACCAAGGAACCAGCAATCTTAAACAACATTCTAGGACTCAACTATAGCAACCTAACAAAAGCCAGACAACAACCAAGCGAGCCACTAGAACATCCTCCTTTTCATTGCCATGATCCCACGGTCACACTTTGCCTCTACCTCCACCACAAACACAATGAGATGCGTGAGTATTACCAGAAATACCCAGTGAGGCGATCCTCCCATCTACGAGCTATACACACAAGCAAATCGAGAGTACAACTACAAATAGAATATAACAAACCAACCATTAAACAGAACAACCAATAACACTTTCACCATACCTACACATCATCACACAAAATAAGTCATACAACCCAATCGCTTAGATAAGCTCATGGTCACGCGCTCACCTTAACAAGTGATTCACGAAAATAACAACAACCAAATGAGAGGCTCTCCAATATCCAAGAACAACCAAACTCGCTCCTACAACCGATCAGAACAATAAACAAACATTGAAAACAAACTGCCAGAAAAATCAGAAACAAACAACCGCACAAGTGAAACCACAAAATCAAAACGAACCGTTAACTTTCTAATATCTCCGGTGAAAAGTAAGGACTATACATTCCAAATCTTCCCACAAAATTTCAGCACGATCAGATCTCAGATGAAACCGCAATCGATCCCGAAACACCCGCTGGTCTCAATCCGCGACTGAAACAAAACGCCCCACGAAACTGCCAATATCTCCTAGAATATTAACTCAAATTCACTTCTGTAAAAAGGAGAGTGTACAAATATCAATACCTTTCGAAAGTATTTGACCAATCGGATACTCCTTCTCCCAAACCCTAACAACTCTGTTTCTCTCTTTGCCCTAAGAAAATAGTTTGATCTCCTTCTCTTCCTCCTTTACACCATAAAACCAAGGGTTCTCACACTTTCTCTCCCTCTCTATCAATGTCAATGTCGACAAAAGCACAAAAGAAGAGAGGAGGCGTGACATGAGATAAAATTAGGGATTTTTGGTTTAATTAGATTAAACCAAAATCCATTAAAATCCACTCCATTGGTTTACTCAACACATCCCAAACTCTAATCCCGGAACACGGATGTTACAATTCTCCCCCACCAACATAGATTCATCCTCGAATCTCGGACAACCAATAGTCAAGGACTCCCGTGCAACCATCTCCACGGTCCGCGCTCCTCCGACCGATCTATGAAAGGTCACCTATAGGCGATAGACTCACGTTCCAGACATTATTTGCTCTCGACTTTTGGACTTTCCTTTACTCATAGGTCTAAACCTTGAGTTTTTATTGGCTCCTCATCAGGCCTAAGCCTGCATGCCATAATATTGGCTCCTCATCGGGCCTAAGCCCGCATGCCATAATATATAAGAAAGTCCAATATTTGTCTCTTGGGTTGCCACCCTACATCGCCCCCCCGAATCGTCATCCGAAGTCGATATACCAACCATACTCCCAAGCCACAAAGTCTCAGAATATGGCGGTACTAGGAGAACCAAAGTCTCCCAAGAGTCGCGAGCAAACAATTCTGAACACGTCTGGGTCATATCCTTATTCAGGTTTCCTTCCCGTGGCTCGTGTAAAACATCACAATGTCCTACCAACCACATATCTCCTCACTGGAATACCTCATGACCACACATGAATCATCTCATTGCCACTAGGGCCGGCACAAAGGCCAAACAAATGTCCTAAATAGGATCGCCACAAAGGCCAAACAAATGTCCTAAACAGGACCGCCACCAAGGCCAAACAAATGTCCTAAACAGGACCGCCACCAAGGTCAAACAAGTTTCCTAAACAGGACCGCCACCAAAGACCTATTGTCCCAAAGGACCGTCACGAAGACCACTTGCCCCAAAGGACCGCCTAAACAGGCAACTCTGGCTAAACATCCCGCCACAAAGGACACACAATTGGCTAAACAGCCCGCCACGAAGGCCACACACGGCTAAACGGTCCGCCACAAATGCCACACAATGGCTAAACATCCCGCCACAAAGGCCACACAATGGCTAAAGAGCCCGCCCCAAAGGCCACACACGGCTAAACAGCCCACCACAAAGGCCACACGATTGGCTAAAAAGCCCGCCACAGAGGCCACACAATTGGCTAAATAGCCCACCACAAAGGCTACACATTGTCTTAAAAGACCGCCACACACGGGCACAATGACTCAAAAGTCTGCCACGAAGGCCACACAATGTCTCACAAGACCACCACACCCGGGCACAGTGACTCAAAAGTCCGCCACGAAGGCCACACTAGCCCCTCCAAGGCTCACAACCACTAAAAATAGACAATTCTAACTCCCATAAAACTTTCCATTTTTAGAACTTTCCACTTTTGGAATCATTCCTCTTTTAGAAACTTCTAATTCAGGGAACTTTTCCTCAACACCATCATAGTCCCAAAGAACTCTCATCAAAGGAATCTTCTTCTTCCGAAGTTCCTTGATCCTCCTCCCGAGAACCCTCACTGGTCCCGCCTCCAAAGTCATGTTTGGCTGAAGATCCTTAGGAATCTTAGCCAACACCCGATCATCCTCACGGAGACACTTCCACGACATAGACGAATGGAAAACCTTGTGGAACGCATACATAACCTTAGACAACTCCAGCCTATATGCTGCCGGTCCCACCCGCTCAATCACTCTGAACGGACCCATATACCTCAGACTCAACTTAGTTTTTGTCAATGACCTGTTCGGACCCCGCAACATGGCCACCTTGAGGTATACTCTGTCTCCTACTTGAAACTCAAGATCTCTCCTCCTCCTATTGGCATAACTCCTCTGCCTATCCTGAGCTTCCTTCATGTTCAGCTTGAGGACCCGAATCTTCTCTGAGGTCTCCTGAACAAAATCTACCCCGTAAATGCTCCTCTCCCCCACCAGAGTCCAGCATAACAGTGTATGACATGGCCTCCCATACAAAGCCTCATAAGGAGCCACCTTAATACTCGCCTGATAGCTGTTGTTGTAAGCAAACTCTACCAGGTTCAGGTGATCTGCCCAATGGCCAACCCAATCCAACACACACATCCTCAGCAAATGCTCCAACGTCTGGATCGTCCTCTCTGACTGTCCATCTGTCTGGGGATGATAAGCTGTACTCATATGCACCTTAGTGCCCATCTCTGCCTGAAATGCTCTCCAGAACACCGAAGTGAACTTAGAATCCCTATCAGACACAATACTCGCTGGCACCCCATGCAACCTGACTATCTCCCTCACATACTTCTTAGCCAAGACCGCTGCTCCATCTGTCTTCTTAATGGCAAAAAAATGTGCAGATTTAGTCAACCGGTCCACAATGACCCAAATAACATCAAAGGTCCGAGACACTGACAATCCTACCACAAAGTCCATAGTAATCATATCCCACTTCCACTCGGGAATGGGTAGACTCTTCAGTATCCCGCCTGGAACCTGATGCTCATCCTTCACTAGCTGGCAAACATCACACTTCGCGACCCAAATAGCTACATCCTTCTTCATCCCGACCTAGTGATAGTACCTCTTGAGATCAGAATACATCTTCGTCGCTCCTGGATGAATAGAGAACCTGCTCGCATGAGCCTCACTCAGAATCTCGTGTCTCAGCTCCTCATCCTTGGGCACACAAACCCGCCCATGCACCAAAATAGTACCATTAGCCAAAACCTGATACTCAGAACTAACCTCCTTTGAGACATTCACCAGCCCCAGATCCCTCTCCTGTGCCAACCGCACCCTACTCAGAAGATCTGCCCTATCAACTTCCTCCAAACCCAACGGCTCCTGAGACACTGTACACAACCTCAACGCACTGATCTCTCCTATCAGGGACTCCATATCCTGCTCCTGAGCCGAAGCTACTGATAATATGGTTTTCACCCAGGGTATCAATTCCCTATGCAGTTGTATTACAAAGGGTTATCAATCCAAATGGTTGTTTTGCTAGAATATAGGATGCAATCAGAAGAAAGCAAGTTAAGCCAGGCAAGAAATGGTTTTGATCTAACAATCCCAAAAGAAATAAAAGAAAGCAAATAAATGAGAACCACACAATCTAAACACTCGATGCAAGCATTCGAGTACAAGATCGGGTGGGGTGATCGAGTAAGTAAGAACAGTATGAACAGCTCGAGGGATTACAGAAGCTGGTGATCGAGTACCATTTCGGGTAAGGGATCGAGTGATGAATGAAAATGTAAAAAATCGAGATGCGAAAGCTCCTAAGAATGGGGGTGATCGAGTCCTAAGTTTTCCTGACCAGTATGGATGTCCTACAATGCTCAAGCAAATATTCCCTAGACAATGAATCTCTAAAATCTTGTTAAAACACTCTCGTGATAGAAACAATCAACCTTGATCACTTCCCTACCCAACTCTCGTTGGAGAAACATGACCAAGCAGACAATACGAATTGATTCATTATTGTCAATAAACCCCTTACTCATCTAATCTCTTAGGCTAAGTGAGTAAATCTCTAGCATTGATTGATTCAAGCATTTCATCTACACCTTTCTATGGTAAAACACCCTAGATCTAATCTCACCCTCTCGGTTTGTTGATAGCATTAAGAACACCAATCTAGAAGGGAATTTATAAAACATAAACAATCAAGCTAAGACATCCTAACGGATCAAGAACACAAAATCGTCTATCCCATCCCTAAAAACCTTACTTCACTACTCAGATCTCATTGCAGAAAACATAGAAACATAGATAAACGAAAATTGAATTATATTAAAAATAGAAGTAGAGTAGAAGAGTATAGAATCGAAAATACAAAAAGAAATGAAATTTAATCCTAATGAAGTAAAGAAAGTGTTTAAGTTGCTCAGTTTCTCTCCCAGAAGCTCTCGCTCTCTGTTCTGAGGGTCTGCGGCGTGCTAGGGCGAGAGGAATAAGAGGGGGGTTTATATATGGAAACCCATTAACCCTAGCTTCTCAGTCCTGCCCGAGGGTCTGCTCGAAGAGGTGCTCGAGGATGAGCTCGGGTTGCCCTTCGAATAGGTCTTCGGATTGTTCTTCCTGCTCTTGGATCCTCTTCGATCGGGTTGGTGTTCGGACTGTTCTTCCTGCTCAATAGCTCATTCGGGTACATGCTCGGATTTGACCTTGTTTCTCCCCATTTTAGGCTCTAAAGTACCTGTTTTCATCCAAAATATGTAAATGCAAGAATGCAACACCCTAAATGGCCTAAATGTGAATTCCTACAGTAAATGACCTAAAAATGCTGAGGTTAGGGTATAAACAATGCAAAATATGGACAAAAAAAGATGCTTAAAACATGCAAAGTAGAGAGTTATCAGACTCCCAATCTTAAATCTTGCTAGTCCTCTAGCAAGGAAGTAGGAGAATGAGGGTTAAAAATGGTACTCATAACCTTTCGAGCTAAGCGAAGGATTCAAGCTATGGTCCTTAAAGATAGTTTAACGGTGCTAAGATCAATCATCATACTTACAACTATTTTTCTATGCTTATTACCATGCATCGATCTAGTTCAACCTCCAACTATTAGTAAAGACTTGCAATTCCAAAGAACATCTCTTTCACATTCATTAAAACGTTTGGCGAATTCTTGCAAATGGAAGGTGAATCGAGCTCAATCGGTTTCAAGGGTAAGACTTTTTGGTAAGGATGGTTCAAACAATATCTTTGGGTGGTTTCCTCTCAAAACAAAGAATGCTAGACAGTTGTGAAAACTATCTAAGATTGAGAACAATTAGGGCATACAAAGCTTAACCCTTCATAATCTACACTTTTCTCATTCACTCCTTTTTAATCAAACCTCCTAGAATAAAATCTACCCACATCCTTGATTTTTAACTCTTTTTTTTTTTTTTTTTTTATAATCCCTAAGGTCTAAAATTTAAACATCTGGCTTTTTTTTTTTTTTTTTTTCTTTTCTTTCTTTGCTAAGCTCTTAATAATATTCCTATATTATATATATTTTTTTCTTCTTCTTTTCTAGGAGATTATAGCAAGATCTTTTTCTCTATTTTTTTTACTTAGAGACTTAGAGCTAATTGAATTGAACCTTAGGGACTTTCTTCTTTTTATTCCTCAATACCCCAAATAATAATGCTAACCACCTATCTTTCAAAACCGATCGTAATAG
Organism: Camelina sativa; assembly: GCF_030686135.1. Classification (NCBI taxonomy): domain Eukaryota; kingdom Viridiplantae; phylum Streptophyta; class Magnoliopsida; order Brassicales; family Brassicaceae; genus Camelina; species Camelina sativa. The sequence continues at coordinate 16,503,092 of NC_141886.1, read as the reverse complement.
CTAGTTCAAATGATTCTAACTTAGCTAAATCAAGAGCCAGTTCTTTGTTGTTCTCAATACTCTCAAGGTTTCACAACCTATAGCACAATGAAAAGTTCTCACTCAAAAATTCATAACAGGGTTTGAAATAAAGGTTTGGGTTCAAGGGTAGGAAAAACAAATCGGGTTAAACGAAAAGATTGGTAAAAATGGAGTGTTAACCCGAGTTTAGAGTTACCATGAGCAAGTATTCAAAATCTATAAGCAAGACAATTTAAGTTCAAATTAAATCCAATAATATAGAGATGATGCAATGTTCAAGCAAGTTTCACACAAGTGGAGGAAGCTTTCAAAAGACACAAGGTTTTAAACAAAGATTTTTCATTTTTTTCCAAAGATTGATCTAGCAACAATGAACTGTGATTAAGGGTTATAACTTTAATCCTAAGGTTTAACTTTAAACAAGGAGGTTTTAATCATTGTCCCCTAAAATGCATATGCAACAATCCTATATGAAGCAATCTAGACTCAGTCCTAATATGGAAATGCAAATACATGAACACTCTTTTTTTTTTTTAGTTTTTTTTTCAAAGTTTTTGGGTCTTTTTTATAATGCAAATAGGTGCAGACTCAAACGAATGAAACTAGCATGCAAAAATTTGAAATAAGAAAATTAAAAAAATAAAACACAATGTTATATACATTCTCAGATCCTCCCCCAAACTTAAATTACACAGTCCTTGTGTAAATAAAAGTCTGAAAAAGAATCCAAGAATCACACAAAATGAAATAAAACTAAATGCAACGTTATTTACAAAGGTTGGATGAATGTGGTACCTCATGGGTTGGTGAAGAAGGAGGTTGTAGCAGCCTTGATACTCGCCAACGTGTAGCCAAGGTCGTCACCGGCTTCACCAGGTGTCGGGATTCGCTCATCAGAGAGCTCGGAGATGCGCACGGACGATCTGCTCGGACCAGCATCCGAGGGGTTGATCGGGTAAGGCGTCACGAAGGTCATCTGGTAGGGCATCTGATAGTACGATGGGTATGGTGGGAGAGGTCCGAAATGATCACCCATGTAACCGCTTGCAGGGTGCATCGAGTAGGGCATCTGATATGGCATTGGGTAAGGCGGAGGGAAAGTACCTGAGTGGTCACCCGGAGGTGTGCTCGATGATGGCATCGTATAGGGCATCGTGTACCCCATCGGGTTAGGCATCGGATAGGCATCTGAGTGGCTTCTCCGTGATATATCTGATCTAGTGACATCCTCCTCTGCTTGGGGCTCGTAGGAGGATGCCTTGTGAGGCTCTAGAGGTGCTAATCCTCGGATTCCTCCCAATGGTCCGCTCCTACCCATCCATGTAGGTGCATAAGCCAAGGTGGGAGCTGAGGCACAGCTTGCCTTATCTTGCAGCTCCTTGATCTGTCCTCCCATTACCTTCACTGAGCCAGTGAGGTCCTTCACTTTCCTTGCCAAAAACTTCCTTCACCTGAACAGGTTGCTTTTGAGAGCAAACAAACTCCTCAAAATCAAAATCTTCCGAGCTATCTCCATGTCCTTGCTCTGCTTGCTCTCCCTCAGCTTCGGATTCCTCCTCCGGATTGTACAGCTCCTCCAGAGGTGGTGTTAAGTCTATGTTGTCCCCTAGCCGGACTTTGGTGCACACGACATTGGGTAGGATCATTTGGGCGGCTCCGACAGCTGGATGGACAAACTTGAAGAGTGACATGCCATTTGGCCTCTCATAGGCCAAGAATCTCGCCAGTGTTAGGTACTCGATGTCTAGCCATCTCAGCTCATGAACCACTCCCTTTAGGGGCACATCGCAAGCTACCAAAATTGGTGTGACCAAACCTCCTATGGAGATCTCTCCAGCTCCATCTCTCCTCTCAGTTTTCATTGCCCAAGATTTCAGGTAGAGGAACTGGTCGAGCAGCACAAAGACCATGCTAGTATCCGCAACATTTCCTACTAGAGGTGTACCATCCCTAGCATTGTCTAATACTCCACACAAGGCAACTGCTAGCAGCTGGAGCTCATGGTCATTCACATTCCCAGTCTCTTTTCTAGCAAAAAGAGTGCAAGCGAGGGACTTGTGAAAATAACTCAAACGGGGCTCCTTATTTGAGCTGATTTGGAGCTTGTAGACTTGTAAGGAAGCTTGTCGCCTATTGTCAGCCATAGGGACTTCATCTCCTCCTTGATCACCTCCATGCTTTCTCCACTCCCAGCTTTGAAACCATACAGCTTCTCCAACTCCTTGAAGGTAAGTCGGTACTCCTTGTGCGCACGGAGAAAGTGATGAACCCGATCCCCCCATCGGGTAGTAGGGTCGGGTGGTCTTCAAAATAGTGTAACCGTAGCATGGAGAGGAAGTGAACCGTCTCCTCCTCATAAGCCTTGAGGTTAGTTCGCATCATCTTACCCAGGTGGCACATGTCGAACAGGACCTCGACGTCTCTAGCGATGCCCAATTGCTTCATCGTTTCTCGGTGAGGGTAGCGGGTACCAAAAAAGTTCATCTTGCGGAAGACCTTGAAGAGCTTGACCGGAGTCTCCACCTCATTCTGCTTCAGCCTCCACGAAGCCAGGCGTGTGCGTTCTCTCTGCTCTTCCTCTCAGTCATGGCTCTCCTCCTCTGAGTCTCGATCCTCTTCCTTGGCTGCTCTCTCTGCCACCTTATCAGCCCTTTCAGAGGCTGGTCTCTTCCCTCTTGCAACCGCAACTCTGCTCCTTAACCGCGAGGTTTGGATCTCCTCTGGTTCTCCTCCACCGACATCAGAATCGACCTCCATAGGATCAGTAACGGTTTTTTTGGACGTAGACAGGTCCCTACGTCGAGGAGATCGGCGGATTGCGACCGCTACAGGATCGGGGGAGAGAAAACGGGTCTCTACATGATCGGTTTCTCGAGCACCTTCTCGGGTGGCAGATCGGGTTGGGGATGCGAAATGTCCAGCCAACGGTTGAGAATGTGGAACATCTGCCCTTCCTTGTGAATCGCAAGCTTCGGCGGCGTCACCACCGGTCCTAGCGGCGGCAGAGGTTGATCTGCTCCTCTGCTTTTGGTAAGTCTTCACCTTTGGAGCCATTGTTAAATCGTTGAAAAGAGAGAAAAACTAAATTTCGAGATTAGTAGGGTTAGTTCCCAAGAAATTGAAAAGTCTCGATTCTCTTGAGAGAAAAATAGAAAGTAGGAATGCAAAAAGCTTTTAGTATTGAGAGACTTATCGATTTGTGCTGCTGAGGGAGAAGGGTTCTAGTCCCTTTAAATAGAAGAGGGTTAGCAACTTGGGCTTTCCCTGAGAGTGGGCTTGGGTTTGTGGAATTCGGACTCCACTCGCCACTCGAAGGGGAACACGACCAGGCGCGTTGGGTACGGATTCGGGTAGAGCCTTGGGTTCCCCAAATTTCTATTTCTTTTTTTTAATTGATAAATATGTAAAGATCGAAATAATGCAAAGTAAACAAATAAATAAATAAATAAATAAATTAAAAGAAAAAAATAAAAAGATACTTTTGGGACTTTCTCCCAAGTGAGCTTGTTTTAAGTCACTAAGCTTGACTCTTCATGCTCTTTAAGCATGGGTTTTAGGAGGGAAAGGTTCTGGAATCCTCTCCACTGGGACAGACTGGCTCAACCAATCTTCCTGATCTTGTCCTGGTTCCACAGCAAATGTAGTGTTGACTTCTTTAGGATGCTTGACTCTTCTTTGCTTTGTCTTTGTGGAAAAAACTTGACCATCAATAGTTGGCCTTTTAATTCCTTTCTTGACGCTGAATTCCATCTTAAAATGCTCTCCATGCTCAATTCTGATCAATCACTGCTCCTATTGTTGCTAAAAATGGTCTTCCTAGGATCAGTAGATCATATGGTTCCTTATCCATATCAAGGACCATGAAATCAGTAGGAACTTTCACTCTTCCAATCCCGAGAGGCATGTTTTCCAGGACACCAATCGGATGTGTGATTGTTCTATTAGCTACAACCAAATACATACTACTCGGTTTAAAACTGCTGAAACCCATCTTGTTAGCAACTGATAGCGGCATGATGCTGACTGAAGTTCCCATATCGCACAAGCAATTGTTGAAAATCCTAAGACCTATTGAACATGGCAGAGTAAATGAGCCGGGATCCTCCAATTTCTCCTCGATTCGCAGCTCGGGATCTAAATACACTCCACTCCTCAATATTGCATTTCCAATCTCCTTGACAGCCTCCTTAACCTCAATCTCCAGCTGAGCTGCTTCCTTGGCGATTTCCTCTTGAAGTTCGTTTGGTGGTAAGAGTTTAGGAGGTGGAGCTTTTCGCTTGGCTATTCGCTCTGCAAGCGCTTCTAATTGGAAGAGCGGCGTTGAACCTTTCCTCTAGTTCCCCTTCTTCAGCTTGAGTTAGTTGAGGTTGATCCGCCATCTGAACATCTACTCGATGCATCATCTGATCACCATCATCGGGCGTGTCATCGGGTTTAGCCTCGGGTGGTTCTTCGTTTTGTGATTTTCCAACTAGTGCTCGATCGTCAACTTGATCAGTCTCCTCGAGTAAAGGCTCGAGTTCGTACTCGGATATGTAGTACTGATACTCATTCCTTCCACAATGATTTGTAGCCTCCCCATCTTGAACATCACTGTCCTCAGTGAGGTAGTCCTCAAAGTCATCATCAAGAAAGATGGCTTGGGCAGTTGCATAGTCCTTTGGGTTCTGAACAGCTTTACCTGGAAGCTGGTTGATCTTTGGAGGTGGTTGGTTGTTGTGGTGGCCCTCTAGGTACCTCAACTTAGTGTTGAGGGAATCATACTTGGCAGTCAAGTCGTTGTATCCAGAATCGATCTTGTTGCTCATCTCTGCAAACCGTTTTGTGTTGTCCATCACAGCGGATGCTTGGTTTTGTACCATCTGCTGAATTAGGCCGCAGAGGTCAGCGTCTTGGGTTTGGCTCTGCGGGCCTTGTTGTTGTTGGAAACCAGGTGGTGCAATGGGTTGGTGGTAGTTACCAGAATATTGCTGCTTAGGAGCATAGCCTTGATTATATTGAACAAAAGGCTTTTACTGGCCCTAATTCCCTTGAACTGCTGATGGGTAGATTTGGTTTTGAGGATTGGCAACATTCGGGTTACGGTATGATAGATTCGGATTCAGCTTGTAGTTGTTGTACCCTTTGTTGTAACCTCCTTGGTTGTTGATGTAGTTCATATCCTCTAGCTGAATATTCTCCCCATCTTGTTGTAAAAACTGTTCTTCCTCTGAGATTGCATGAACATGCTGCTGCTGGTTGAGGAGCTTATCGAGCTTGTCATTGAGGGCTTTCATGTCCCTCTTGTATTTGGCATATTCCTCTCCAGTAGATCGCATAGTGCGATCGTAGTCCTCATTGTAATGCCCATCAGATTGAGCTAAGTTCTCCACTAGATCCCAACCTTCATCAACATCCTTGTTGAGGAAGTTACCATTGCTTGTGGTGTCTAGCAACATCCGTATTTTAGGGACCACACCTCGGTATGGTGTACTTAGCAATGAAGCATTGCTGAAACCATGATGAGGGCATCTGGTAGTGTAGCCCTTGAAACGTTCCCAAGCTTCACTGAACGTTTCATTGCTCTTCTGAACAAAGCTGGAAATGTCATTTTGTAGCCTTACAGTTCTGGAGTTGGAGAAGAATTTGGCTAGAAACGCCTTCTTGCATGCGTCCCATGTGGTGATGGACTCCTTGGGGAGTGACTTTTCCCAGACGTGTGCTTTGTCTCCCAAAGAGAATGGGAAAAGCCGGAGTTTGAATCCATCTTCACTCACTCCATTGATCTTGGTTAGGCTACAGAGCCTATCAAACTCATCCAGATGGTCCAATGGGTCCTCCATTGGCAATCCATGAAACTTATTGCTCTGTATCATCTGGATAAGACTACTTTTGATCTCAAAGTTGTTGTTTTGAACAGCAGGTGGCACAATGCCATGTCTTTGAATGTGAGTAGATGGAGAATCTCCTGCTCCTATTTTGGTGTTCTCTTGAGGAGCTGGTGGACCATTCTGATTGTTCATTGGCTCCTCAATTATTGTTGGTTGGTGTTGCTGAACTCGTTGTTGTCGGAGTAACTTTCGCCTGTCGATGTTGTCGATGAAAGGACACGAAGGTCAACTCGATCCAGGTGATCGAGTGACGGGTCGGGTGGGCGTTCGAGTTGTACCTGAAATGCAAAACAGGCAAACACGAAAGTAAACAAGTCAGTACCAAACCAAAGTGTATAATAGAACTTGATCTAGCAAGTCCTGAAATCCTAAACGTAGCAAATTAAATTCAACCAAATGGCAACAACGCCAAATTGATAATATGGTTTTCACCTAGGGTACCAATTCCCTATGCAGTTATAGTACAAAGGGTTATCAATCCAAATGGTTGTTATGCTAGCAGATAGGATGCAATCAGAAGCAAGCAAGTCAAGCTAGGCAAGAAATGGTTTTGATCTAACAATCCTAAAAGAAATAAAATAAAGCAAATAAATGAGAACCACATGATCTAAGCACTCGATTCAAGCGTTCGAGTACATGATCGGGTGGGGTGATCGATTAAGTAAGAACAATATTAACAGCTCGAGGGGTTACACGAAGCTAGTGATCGAGTACCAGTTCGGGTAAGGGATCGAGTGATGAATGAAAATGTAAACATTCGAGATGCGAAAGCTCCTAAGGATGGGGTAATAGAGTCCTAAGAGATCCTGACCAGTATGGATGTCCTACATGCCTCAAGCAAATATTCCCTAGACAATGAATCTCTAAAATCTTGTTAAAACACTCTCTTGATAGAAACAATCAACCTTGATCACTTCCCTACCCAACTCTCGTTGGAGAAACATGACCAAGCAGGCAATACAAATCGATTCATTATTGTCAATAAACCCCTTACTCATCTAATCTCTTAGGCTAAGTGAGTAAATCTCTAGCATTGATTGATTCAAGCATTTAATCTACACCTCTCGATGGTAAAACACCATAGATCTAATCTCACCCTCTCGGTTTGTTGATAGCATTAAGAACACCAATCTAGAAGGGAATTTATAAAACATAACCAATCAAGCTAAGACATCCTAACCGATCAAGAACACAAAATTGTCTATCCCATCCGTAGAAACCTTACTTCACTACTCATATCTCATTGCAGAAAACATAGAAACATAGATAAACGAAAATTGCATTATATTAAAAATAGAAGTAGAGTAGAAGAGTATAGAATCGAAAATACAAAAAGAAATGAAATTTAATCCTAACGAAGTAGACAAAGTGTTTAAGTCGCTCAGTTTCTCTCCCAGAAGCTCTCGCTTCACTACTCATATCTCGCTCTCTGTTCTGAGGGGGGATTATATATGGAAACCCATTAAACCGAGCTTCTCAGTCCTGCCCGAGGGTCTGCTCGAGGATGAGCTCGGATTGCCCTTCGGATAGGTCTTCGGATTGTTCTTCCTGCTCTTAGATCCTCTTCGATCGGGTTGGTGTTCAGACTGTTAATCCTGCTCAATAGCTCATTCGGGTACATGCTCGGATTTGACCTTGTTTCTCCCCATTTTAGGCTCTAAAGTACCTGTTTTCATCCAAAATATGTAAATGCAAGAATGCAACACCCTAAATGGCCTAAATGTGAATTCCTACAGTAAATGACCTAAAAATGTTGAGGTTAGGATATAAACAATGCAAAATATGGACAAACAAAGATGCTTAAAACATGTAAATTAGAGAGTTATCAGGTACCCTCTTCCGACTCAGAGCATCTGCAACCGAGTAAGCCTTCTCAGTGTAATGACCCTCACCTAGAGTAAAAATCCAACTAAAAATTTTGGAGAAAAAGCCCCGGAAAGGACTTGGAAAGGAGGAGAAGAGAAAAATAAGAAGAACGACCAAAGGAAGTCCGAAGGAAAAATCAACAAGTCCGAAGATAGCCAATGGTCGGTGGTCGAGAGGCTAAGTCTGAAAAGAAGTCGAAGAAGAAGAATGGCCAAGTCAAAAACCTCAAACATGCCAAGGTACGGTCAGGACGGACGTACGCGGACAAAGACGGTACGAACGGACGGGGACAGGACGTACGGACGTACATGTTCGGAGGCGGTACAGACAGGGTTAGAGGCAGTACGGTCACATCGGACGTATGCGGACAGAGACGATACACACATGTCGGACCTAATCGGGCAAAGACAGTTAGGACCGGGTAGATGAACACATGCGGTACTGACGGAAAACTGCGGTACTATCGGGAAGTTGCGGTACTGACGATAGCGATGCGGTACGGACGGAGAACGTATGGACAAGACCAAGAACGTGCAGACATAACGGACGAAGCGTGCGGTAAACACGATTTTTTCGTAGAAACGCTGTGCCAACAAAACAGCGGTCCGGAAATTAAGGAGCCATTGTCTAGCGACTCAAGAGATTTTTTCTCATAAAATTAACTAATGAATTTTCATGCAAGCTTGGAGGAGTAATCATCGCGTTGTTGAAGACAAGGGAGGAACATAATCATTGTTTCTCATGAAATTGGTCAATAAGCATTCATGCACCAAAAAGTGGGATACAAGAGAAGATTCTCTCTTAGGAATCAACCTACGCAATTTCATGCAAAGGAATGATGAAGATTATATGGAGGAGAGACTTGCGCACCAAGTTTCGCCAAAGTAGTGGAAGAGAAGCTAGCCATGTGCTCGCCATGCATTGGCGAGAAATGCCGCCCAAATGCTCTATATAAAGAGGCTTAAGCTCTCATTCACGACATCGTGCTCAAGAGAGAAAAATCACAGAAAATTTCTCTAAGTGTTGCTCTCTCTCAAAGACAAAGAGAGACGCTATTCGGAGGAGGCGAGACGCTGTGCGGGACGGAGCGAGACGAAGCGAGAACCTGTTCGGAGACGCTGCTCGGACGCAGTCGGTTGCTGTTTGACTTGAGAAGGACGTTGTCTGATCCGTGGTGCTGTGAAGTCCGATCATCAATCTGCTGAATCGCTGTGAGTCCTGTGGTGAGTTATGTGGTAGTTTTGTGTGGGGTGCTGTATGGATCCTATTGACCGTGTATGTACCCATTGCTTGCTGCATTTAGAATTGGAGAATTGAACCGCATATTTTCATGGTGAGTCCTGTGGTGAGCTATGTGGTAGTTTTGCTAGGAATCACCATCCATGTTGAGAATTGGAGAATTGAACCGCATATTTTCATGATGAACTTGATGCATTATTTTAGCAATTTGGACTTGCTTAAAATTGGACCACGGACTTGCATGTTTGATAGAACTGATAGATTTTTAATTGCAATAAATTCTTGCTTAAAATTTGGTTAAATCGGTTGCATGCATGATTAAATTGGTAGATTTTTATTTGCAATATTTTTCTTGCTAAAAAATCAGATAGGGAGGTTGCATGCAATATTTGAATTGCTTGTAATATAGTACTAGATTCTTAGAGTTATTTTCACTAACCCTTTGAATTTGTAGTACTTGTCTTAGCTAGTCCCTTGAATTATATTAGTTCTTCTTCTAGAGTCGTAGCTAGGATAGAGTAGTCGATCTTCTGTTTCCAAGTATAGTTGGTTGTCTCGCGAGAGTTCTCAATGTCCACTCGCGCGGGACAAAGTCACGGCTAGCACGCTACTAGGGTGACCGCTACAAGACGTTGTAGCTTGTTGTTGGCTCATGTGGGTTTCCTTTGTGGTCTCCGCATGGGCAGTGGTTGGAATGGAACAGATTATCGAGGGCCCATAGGTGATAGAGTCTAGGATAGCCAAGTAATCCTTGATTATTCTAGTCGTCTAGCGTTGCGTAGGAGTAAAGAGTCTAGAGTATTCAAGTTACCCTTGTCATATTCTAGGTGTCTTTGTGTCGTGTAGGAGTAAAGAGTCTAGGTTAATTGAGTCGAGTCGTGATTGAACTAACCCTCATGCTTGTTTCCTTGCTTGTTGGGGTAGTTGGGGCAGGGAAAAATAAAATACATGTTTAGGAAGGGGGTACCCAGGCTCACTGAGTAATCTTAGATTACTCATGATAAATTTTTGTCTTGTAGGAAGTCTAGGAAGAGTCTAGAGCAGGAGCAAACGTTAGGGTACCAGATAGGATTGTTTTCTTGTGTTTTTGTAAAACCCTATATTTTTCAAGATGTATTTTATGAAGTATCCGACTATTATGTATATTGCTTAATAACTTATTTTCAATGTAGTACATTATTAAAGTAATATATTCGGTTTTGAAGGAAAGATGGCAAGTTGCATTTGATACTCGGCCTTGTCCGGGTCAACACAACGCACCAGGGCCGCGAGGGTTGCAAAGCCTAAGCAAACCTCGGTCGCGGGCGGAGTCGCAGCCAAGAGGGCTGGTCGGGAAGCTGCAGCTTCCGTCCCTCGAACGGACCACCAGGGTGCGATTCCCAAACACGTAGCATTCTGGTGCCGTCCGCGGTCCTGTCCGGCCGTACGGCTGTTTGGGGGCGTTACAATCAGGGTGATAAGCTATCTCCAAATCATAAGCTGCCACCAGCTCCATCCACCACCTTTGTCTCAAGTTCAGCTCAGACTGAGTGAATATATACTTCAGGCTCTTATGATCTGTAAACACCTGTACCTTTGCACCATAAAGGTAAGATCTCTAAATCTTTAGGGCAAAAACTACAGCAGCCATCTCCAAATCATGAATAGGATAGTTTCCCCCATGCTGCATCAACACACACCCCAAACCAACTCTGGACGCATCAGTATAAACCACATAGGGTTCTCCCTGCTCAGGCAACGCCCAAAACTGGAGTAGAAGTCAACATCTCCTTCAGGCTTGCAAAGCCCTCCTCGCACTCCTGTGACCAAATAAAAGGAACATCCTTCCCTGTCAACCTAGTCATCAGACGTGCTCCGCTCGCAAACCCCTACACAAACCTCCTGTAGTAACCTGCCAACCCAAGGAAACTCCTATTCTCTATGGCATTTTGCGGTCTAGGCCAATCTCTGATAACCTAAAACTTCTTTGGATCTACATAATTCCCATCTGTAGACACAATATGACCCAGAAAACCCATCTCACGCTGCCAGAAACTACACTTGCTCAACTTAGCAAACAACTTCCGCTCCTGCAGATTCTCCAGAACTGCTCTCAAATACACTGCATGCTCCTCATGACTCTTAAAAGGAAACCAGGATGACGTCAATGACAATGATGACAGACACGTCCAAAAAATCCTGAAACACGCTGTTCATTAATCTCATAAACGTTGCTGGCGTGTTAGTCAATCCAAACGGCAACACCACAAACTCATAAACCAAAACCTCGTCCTTCTACTTGATGAACACCACCGACGCCCCCCACGGTGAAGTGATAAGACGAAAGAATCCTCTATTTACTTCCTCAGCTCAACTAGACTAATAATCAAGTAGCTGACAGCAACTCACCACCATCTGAAAATCAACCAATCTTGCCAGTCCAAGAACCTCTAGTAACTTGCCTCTAAGGGAAACTTCCTCAAGATGGCTTAATCCAAAATTAACTTTCCGCTTAGCAATTCTCCACAGCAAATCATCAATACGAGCGTAATAAAACAAACAAGTACCATACGTTCACATATTCTGATTCACCGTATCAAATGCTTTGCAGGTCGCTAACTCAAACCACTTGACTTATTCCCTCCAATAAAGCTTACCAAAACCTTCAATCTAGTAACCCTGTCCATCTCCAATGAACTTCATCCAACATCGTCGCAACGATTAATTTATCCTGCCATGAAGGCTTCTCGTGAACTTATGTATCTGGCAAACATGCCTTTCTCGGCTCATACCTGCTGCAACTCCCCTTCCCGGGACTCCAGCACCACCGGCCGCACAATCATGGTTCAACACCCACACATTCATGACCGCTCCAGTCATAAATCCCTGACCTACTGGACAACACATCCAAAACCCGAGATTTAACCACCAACACTCTCTCGAGGTCTACATTCAGTTGTTATTTTTATACTCACGTCCTAGGCATTGCTTGCTTCCAACTCTTCCACCCTTAGGTCACAACCTTCGAGCCATACCAATCTCACTCTCAGACCACCATCTTCTAGTTATACCGTCTCACTCTTGGACCATAATCCTCAAAATCTCGGTATCAGAGGAACTATTTATCCCCTCAAGAGAACATCATCCCCTCTGCCACTCTCGGAGCCCACAGCCCCTCGAGCTATCAGTATTATGGGAAAACCACCATCCCTTCAGGAGCAACAATCCTTAAATACTATAAACATCTTTCGACCAAAGGTACTTCACGTGGTACGAGTATAACATTACAATGTTGCGCCTACCCACACAAATCTTAATATCCAACTGGATTACCCACCAAACAGAGAAATATCTGCTCTAACTACATATGTCCATCTATCCGCCTCTCTAGGCTCGATACCTCTCGCGAAGAATCTCGCACCGGTCATCTACCACTTTTCCATCCTCCTAACATAAGATGGAAAGTCCTCCACATCTGCAGCCCTCGGCTGCACCCCACCACATGTGGCACAGTTGGAGCCTGCACTAGTACCCCTCTCGGTAACCGCTCCAACAGTATGCCAACAGATCCGCCAAGCGATCATCTTGACCCTGGGATCCACCTGGGCTCCCAGTAACCCCGACACGCTCACCGGCTAACCCCACTGGTCCCTTTTGATACGCTTGCGACCCTCTGACGTACCTCCTCATGAAACTCTGGACCACACACTCGCTGGCCTTGGGACTTGCCCGACCATGACTACGACCACGTCCCCGTCCTGACCAACAACTCAAACACCTTTAGCCACTGCACTTCCAAGAACAGAGGCTAACAAGCAATCTTAACATAATACAAAAACACAAAAACCAAAACTCACCGTGGCATCACACAGTAGGCTCGAAGAGAATGTTCTGGGACTCCATGCCACACAAAATTAACTAACTCACTTAATCAATTAAGCATGCAAATCCCAAACGTCTACAGCACAAAGCCTAGTGAACCCAAACCTAGAACCGTAAGGGCTCTGATACCAAAATGAAACGACCCGACCCGTTTTTTTAAAAATAAATAATAATATAATAATAAATAATAAATATAAAAATATAATATAATAATAAAAAACTAAGGTAGTGGTCCCATATCCACTAGCCACCTAACCACAATCACACCAAACAGCGGAAATAATAAAACCAATAAATAACCAATAAACCAAAGAACCAACAATCCTAAACAATGATCCCACGATCACACTTTGACTCTACCTTCACCACAAACACAATGAGATGCATGACTATTACCAGAAATACCCAGTGAGGCGATCCTCCCATCTACGAGCTATACACATAAGCAAATCGAGAGTACAACTACAAATAGAATATAACAAACCAACCATTAAACAGAACAACCAATAACACAAACTACCAGATAAGTCATACAACCCAATCGCTGAGATAAACTCATGGTCACGCACTCACCTTAACAAGTGATTCACGAAAATAACAACAACCAAATGAGAGGCTCTCCAATATCCAAGAACAACCAAACTTGCTCCTACAACCGATCAGAACAATAAACAAACATTGAAAACAAACTGCCAGAAAAATCAGAAAAGAACAACCTCACAAGTGAAACCACAAAATCAAAAAGAATCGTTAACTTTCTAATCCCTCTGGTGAAAAGTAAGGTCTATCCGTCCTGAATCTTCTCACAAAATTTCCGCACGATCAGATTGCAGATGAAACCGCAATCGATCCCGAAACACCCGCTGGTTTCAATCCGCGACTGAAACGAAACGCCCCACGAAACTGCCAATATCTCCTAGAATATTAACTCAAATTCACTTTTGTAAAAAGGAGAGTGTACGAAAATCTCTTAGCTACAACGTTTCGAAACAACTTGATCAATCGGATCCTCGTTCTCCCAAACCCTAACAGCTCTGTTTCTCTCTTTGCTTTAAGGAAAAAGCTTGATCTCCTTCTCTTCCTCCTTTACACCATAAAACCAAGGGTTCTCACACTTTCTCTCCCTCTCTCTCAATGTCAATGTCGACAAAAGCACAAAAGAAGAGAGGAGGCGTGACATGAGAGAAAATTAGGGATTTTTGGTTTAATTAGATTAAACTAGGATTTAATTAAACCAAAATCAATTAAAATCCACTCCATTGGTTTACTCAACACATCCCAAACTCTAATCCCGGAACACGGATGTTACACTGCGTGCGTCGGAAGATCGCATTCTCGCAGCTGTCGATCCCCACCATCTGTAACGCGGTGGGACTTATGATAATCGGTGCCTCGATGGGCATCACAATTATCTTGGACCTCTTTGAGCTAGTTACGCAATTCATGCACGACAGTTCGGGGCTATGTTGTGCTTGCTGTATGCCAGGTCTCGCGGTTGGCGGAGGCAGTTCTTCTTTGTAGAAATAAACGACATTTTGGTTGAAGATCCTGACACGACTTGTTCTCCTGCTTGGTAATTGACTCCTGGTAGCCGTTACTGGGTTGGGTTCGTGTTCTTCTGATTTTTTTATTCTGTTTGCTGACCGTATTTGTTTTATATTCGCAGGTAATCCTCCATCTTCAGCTGTGTGCGATTCTTATCTTATTAACAAAGCTTCCGCTTTTCTTGTGAGTGGGACTTTGTAGTGGCCGACCGTTCTTTCACACTTCAAGACTTGTAATTTTTGCTTGTCTTCGTCTCGAGACTTGTGTGCTCTCGTATCTCACACTTCTGCTTATTCTGCATGTTCGCGGACTGGTTTGCAAATGGGAGAATGCCCGATGCCTTGTTATGCTTATTTGTTCGATGCCGAGGATGCACCAGTTGTCGCAACCAAGGTTGTTGCACCCAACACCGGGCCGGCGCAGAGGTTGTCATCGTGGAGCATGAGGATGGCGAGATGCTTGTTCCCGAGGACTCGCTCTGCTGAGGTTGCTACGGCTCGTGCAACAAAGAAGCCTTCTTCGACGTCCCGTGGGAGTGATCCAGCAGCTGGTGGTGGCGATCGTTCCTAGAAGAGGACGTTGCTCTCGAGTCCTCAGAGTGATGCTGGAGGAAGCTCTAGGCGTCCTTATCACGCAGAGGATGGTGGCGTGGGCGTCGATCACTCGTTTTCGTTTCGCTACAACCTGAAAGATCACGCGTTCTCTAGCGATTCACGGGCTTGCGCGGACCTCGCCAGAAAAATTCATGGTGACTTCATCCCGTTTCCTGCTCCTGGTGATTTGGCTTGTCCAACCACGTATGAGGAATGCGTTCGTCGGCAGTTTCAGGTTAGAGTCTGTTTCTTCAGTTTGCTTTGCTTTGCATGTTACTTAATCATAATCCCATTGTCTCCCTTAATTTTTTAGGCAATGAGCTGGACGAACCGTCTTACTGGCGACTACGAGGACAAGGTGCGTGCTGCTAAGAGGGAGACCGCGTTTGCTCAAGATGCGTTTGTTCAGGCTGAGCAATCGAGTAAGGAGAATGCGACTCTCGTCAAAGAGCTGACGGCTTCTCTTAAGCAGTCCCAATGAAAGCTCACATCTGAGTCAGAGCATCTTAGGAAAGCGAGGGATGAGCGCGGAGAGCAGGAGCGCGCAAAGGCTACCATCATGATTGGAGCGCAACGGGAGCATATTGACTGTTTGAGGATGCACGTGATTGCAACACGCGAAAAGCAGCCCCATTTGCTCACTCTTACCCAAGTGACCGGGACTAGGCAATGTATACAGACGATGATCAAGAGGGGTGTTGCTATTCCCGAAGATAGGATGGTGCCTCTTGCTACTAGGGAAGAGGAGTTCCAGGCGAAGGTGTACGGAGTTGTGGTACCACCGCTTCCTGATGATGATCTCGAGCCATTCCCGGAGACTGCTGATGGAGGTGTCGAGTGATATGTCCTCGTGTTATGTGCTCGTGTTATTGCTTGTTGTTCTTGCATTTTGATTTCTCTTTTTGTCATTGTGAATTTGATTGCTGATTTCTTTTGTATTTTTCCTTTCGGTACTGCAAACTTTGTTGTTTTTGCTTTATGACTTGGTCATTCGTACTTTATTGACGAATTCCGCGCAAAGGTTGATTATTGCCGATTTTTGTTTCCTTCATTATGATGAAGTTGCCAACTTCGGCTGGTGCGAGGGCTTCTATTCCATATGATGAAGTGCGAGGGGAGGTTCGGTGCGACCATAGGACACCGTCGAGCTCGTAAGCCCATAGACCTTTCTTTGCGTCAAGCTCGTCTTCTTAGTTGCCTCTGCCTGTTCGCTGCCCTGCGGGTATCTCGGAGTCGACTTGCTGAGACGTATCCGCCATCCAGCGCAGAATCCTTCAAACTGGAGAGAAATGAATTGGGGGCCGTTATCACACACAATTTTGTAGGGAAGTCCATGCATGCAGATGATGTTCTTCCAGATGAAATTCTGAACTTCATCGGCTTCAAGTGAGGCATACGATTCCGCTTCAATCCACTTAGTGAAATAGTCTGTCATGATAAAGAGATACTTCTTTTGGTTTGATGGTTTTAGCGGACCGACAATATCCATCGTCCATCGCATGAATGGGTAGGGAGGTGACGTTGATAACAGAAGTTCGATCGGGGAGTGGATGAAGGGTGCGTGATGCAGACATTTTTCACACTTGGCTGCAAACGTGAAACAATCGGCAACCATTGTTGGCCAGAAGTCACCATTGCGGTGAATTCGGAGTGCGAAAGCACGTCCGCCAGAGTGGTTTCCGCCAGCTCCATCATGAACTTCTTGCATGATATCGGTCACGTCCTTCGTGTTGACGCAGATGAGAAGGGCACCGGTTGCATCCCAAAGAAACAAATTGCCATCCAACATCGTGTAGTGTGCGCTTTTAACTCTGAGACACCTTGCTTCCCACTTGTCTTTTGGGATTACTCCATCTGCGATATATACTATAATTTCAGTTTCCAAATCATCGCGCGTGGAGACATCGGGTGTGGCAGTGGCTGGAATGGGCGTGGCAGGGGTGGTTGTATTTTTTGGCCGTTGGGGCTGATCTTGTGACTGCGGAATCAACTGCCAAGACATTGCTCAGGCTTGTGGTTGTGTCGGTTGAGGGCGTAGTTTCAAGAAACTTGGCTGTAGCAGGTGGTAACAAGCTGACATTGATACTTGGTTGATCAATACTTTCAACTGGAATGACTCTTTAGAGATCGGGATCGGAGGTTGAAGCGAGCGTTGCGAGCGCGTCAGCCGGAGCATTGTCACTTAGGGGAATCTTGACGAGCTCAAAGGACTCAAACTTCTAAGATAGATCTCGCACGACTTTGAGGTAGGCATCCATGCAATCATGTCTTGCCGCATAGTCTCCACTGAACTGGTGCGTGACTAGCTGAGAGTCGCAGTAAGCTTGGATTTTCTTGACTCTGATTCCATGTGCGAGGCGCAATCATGCGATTAGTGCTTCATACTCGGCGTCATTGTTTGAAGCGGTGAAGGTGAGACGGAATGATTGCTCTAAGATCTCTCCGGTGGGTGAGGTTAGACGTACGCCAGCTCTCGAGCCCAATTTCGATGATGCGCCGTCTACGTGAAGTGTCCATATTTCGGGAGGAGGGGAGTCAGCTTCAAGTTCGGATGAGAGTTCAACGAGGAAGTCTGCGAGAACTTGAGATTTGGCGCAAGTGCGGTTTTTATACTCAATGTCGTACTCGCTCAATTCTACTGCCCATTTTGCTAGGCGGCCTGAATGACTCGGGCTGTGAAGGATTTTTCGCAGAGGCTGATTCGTCAAGACTTCAACAGTGTTAGATTGGAAGTAGGGGCAGAGCTTGCAAGCTGATATTACGACCGTGTATGCGAGCTTCTCAAGAGTTAGATATCGGAGTTCGGCCCCATCGAGAGTCCTGCTCACATAGAAGAGAGGATGTTGCTCTGCTCTGAATAGTACGCCACTTACAGCCGAACAAGAGATGGCAATGTAGAGATACAAAGTTTCTCCGTGCTCGGGTTTGGCTAGAACTAGCGGAGATGATAGGTAATCTTTCAGTTGCTTGATTGCCAGTTCGCATTTCTCATCCCACTCGAAACGTTTATTTTCGTGGAGGAGCTGGTAAAACGGCACACACTTGTCCATTGAGCGAGAGATGAAGCGATTCAATGCAGCAATGAGCCCAGTAAGGCGTTGTACCTCGCATGTGTTTCTTGGAGATGGAAGGTTGATGATCATCGAGATCTGCTTCGGATTTGCTTCTATACCGCGCTTCGTAACGAGGTATCCCAAGAATTCGCCGGAAGTAACGCCAAACGTGCATTTCGCCGGGTTCAGTTTCATGTTGTACTTGTTGAGTATCTCGAAGCAGTGCTTCAGGTGTGCAACATGATCGGCTACCTGAGCTGACTTGATGAGCATATCATCAATGTATACTTCCATCATCCTCCCAAGTTGACTTGCGAACATTCTGTTTACTAGTCGTTGATAAGTCGCTCCCGCGTTTTTTAATCTAAAGGGCATGACTTTGTAGCAGAAAGTGTCTTGTTCAGTAATAAACGCAGTCTTCTCACGATCATCTTTGTGCATCCATGAAAGACAATATTTTTTTTCCGGCCGTGGCTTCGACGAGCTGGTCAATGCGCGGAAGAGGAAAACTATCTTTTGGACAGACTTTGTTAAGGTCAGTAAAGTCGACGCACACTCTCCATGTACCGTGCTTCTTCTTAACCACCACCGGGTTGCTCAGCCAATCTGGATAGCGGACTTCAGTGATTGATCCAGCATCAAGCAACTTTCGTACCTCGTCGTTGACCGCAGCGGTGTGCTCTCCTCCAAGCTTTCAACGCTTCTATTTAACTGGCTTGTAAGTTGGATCAACATGGAGTTCGTAGCTTGTGATATTTGGGTCGATCCCAGTCATGTAATCTATTGTCCAGGCAAACGTAGTTTCGTTCTGACGCAAAAACTTGACAAGCTCATCCGTAGAGCTAGTGGTAGCTCGACACCTATGCCGATGCAGCGTTTAGGATCGGACAAATCGACGTTGACCTAGATCACAAATTATTTTGGTGGTAGTGTTTGTGGCTCTTGCGGAGGTTCTGATTCAGGAATCACAAATGCCCTTGCGTTTCACATCTTTTTCTCAATAATGAAGCAAGTTCGTGCCATCAGAGGATCCCCGTGTAATGTGTAAATTCCGTATGCATTTGGAAACTTGACGCATTGATGGTAAGTCAAAGCGACAGCGCGCATCGTACCTCTGACGTAGATCGGGAGCATTAAGGTTCCAACAGTCATGACGGTATCGCCGTCGAACCCTGTCAAAGGCTGCGTATCAGCAACCGTGTTGCGCAGATTGATCTCCATTTGGATCAACACACCTTTGAAGATCATGTTAATCGAGCTTCCCGTATCAATGAGAATTCTTCTCACCGAGATTTCCGCGATCAACATTTCTACGAGAAGCGGGTCATTGTTTGGATTGAATTTGTCGAATTCGTATTACCCACATTTGCCCTTGTAGTTAGGACCGTCGGACTCGCGGTAGTACTTATTCCAAGGATTGCTCTGCTGCTGCTCCCTTCCGTCGACTTCAGAAAAACAGTGGGACCTTTCCGTCGTATGGTACCGGCTTATTCTTGTTATTATCGCTGTTGCGTCTTACCCTGATACCCGAGACCTTTGTGGTGAAAGGCGAACGTCGTGCCTCTGCCAACACGGTCTCCAGCTCTGGTGCCGCGCTTGTTACACTGTGCATCTGAGACGTAATCTTCTTTCAGCGTTCTCGGATTGATTCGGCCCAGCATGTTGATCCGCGAGCATCTGGTTGGTCTGAAAATGTACCCTCAGCTGCTCGCCATTAGGTCCAACGATGATCGACGAGAGTCAGTGTAATGCCCCGTACCAAGAAGATGCCCGGACAATCAAACTGGTGCGGTAACGTTCGACCCAACTTCAGTACAGTTAGCGCCAAGGAATCTTCCAAGTGTGTCTAGTGACTTAGGCATCCTTAGGCATCCTTAGGTAAATAGAATTAGATTTTGACCGTTAGATTTAGGATCAGTTCGTTAAGGATCGGAAAGGTACGTTCGATGGTCGGAAAATTGTTCGGTTCGGCCGTGTACCGCGTACGGGCAGTACGGACGGCCATGGTACGGCCAAGTAATCTGCTTAAGGGGATAAACCGACTGACCTTGTGGATAAGGACGACCCCTTTGCTGTGTCAGACTGCTATTGGTCCGTACATTGAAGCTTATCCACTCACCCATGCTTATCCGTTCATTGTCCTTATCTTATCCAATCGCCCATCATTATCCTGTCCCAAACCGACCCTATATAAACCCCCTACCCTCGTCCATCATTCTTCATTCCTCACCCAAAAATCTCTAGAGCCCCCTAGGAGCATTAGCCCGCGAAGGAAGCTCTCGGAGAAGCCTTTAGCCGCCCACCTTAGCTCTGTGAGTTCGGTCGCGTGTGGGTAGCACGCGAATAGGTGTTAGTTTATTATTTTAGTATTTTAATATTTTATTTAAGTATTATTTATATATTTAGTTTATTTAGTTTATTAGTTATTAATTAGTTAGTTATATATTTAATTAATTAATTAGCTTGAGGTTAGGTAATATTACTTAGGATTATTTAGTAGTATTCCTAGATTGTTAGGAAGTATTATTCTGGGATTATTCTGCTTGCATTGTGTGATTGCTTGCATTATTGTTATGATGCCTGTATGATTGTTTGGTATAGCTCTGTGATGGTATCGCCGTGATGCTGGACGTTTAGTCGCATTACAATTATGTTGTCCGAATGCTTGCTTGCTTATTAGTTACTATAGTTAGGTAACTAAGGTTAGCCGAATCATGAGTATCCCGCCATCTGTTGTGCGTTGCGTGTAACTCCGTAACGTTATGGCTTACGAAGGTTCGGAGCGGGTCATGCCCGGCCGGACGCTACATGGCGATGTAGTATGAAGGAATGTATCCTTTAGACTTTGTGTTTAGGGGTGGAGACATTTCCTTGGGAGATCATGGATTCGTAGATGGCCATACTAGGAGTATTAGGAGTCTAGCTAGTAGTATTTATTTGCTATTCTTTTGCTTGTGGCGTAACGCTGCCTTATCACGTTATTTTATCTTGCTTGTGCTTGGGGAAATGGGGTTGGGGTATACTAACATTAGAGATCCCAGACTCATTGAGTAATCTTAGATTACTCATGATGCTACCCTATTTGTTTTGCAGGTGACCAATAGAGGGTTATTTTAGAGGGGAAGCTAGACGTTAGGAAAACCAGTGTAGGTTTGTCTGCCTTTTTGTAAAATAAATTTCAAGTATATGTATGAATAATGTTTTGGAGATTAGCTCCGACGAATAACATATGACTTTTGGTAACCTATTTCCGCTGTATCTGATATATTGTGTATAAATAAAAGATGTTTTATATTCGGAGTTGGCTCTTAATGATTATGGTCTAGTCCGGACCGCCCAAACATTTGTTCATGGTAAGGGTTGGCAAGCCTGGACCCATGTTCGAGTGGGATGGCCCGTGGTATGGACGACTAGGGAGACTGAATTCGTTTCGGTAGCCTCGGTTGTCCGTCTACGAGTGTCATCATCTAGCATCTTTGGCCGTCCTATTTATAGAACGGTTCGGGGGTGTTACAGTCGGGGTCTTCCATTAGCGTGGTGCTAAATGCGTGGAATGGTGGTGGCGTTGTGCTCAACTCGCGGAGTGTTGTGCTCAGCTCGCGGAGTAATGTGCTCAGCTCGCGGAGTGTTGTGCTCAGCTCGCAGAGTGTGTGGCGCCACTGCGTCTTCATTTTGTTCGTGTCGAGGCTCAGATTGTCGCCTATGATGCCTTGCGTGGTCACTTTGTCCTTGAGATGCCATTTGCGCTGCTTGACCGCTCATCCGGTCCAGGGCTCTTTGTACGGCTTCATCATGTGCGGCTTGGTTGATAGTAACGCGTGCGGATGTGTGATGAGATTGAGTTATAGGCGTAGTGCCTATTGCTTCGCGGTTGTTTGGAGTGTCGCCAGCAGCTACACGATCAGGAGGGATAGCGCCGTTGGCTAGGCCATTGGTTGGAGCAACGCGCGTAGCGCCTATGGCTTCACGGTCGGTTGGGTTAACGCCAGCGGCTACACGAACGGGGGGCGTTACACCTATTGACGCCTTGGAGCTGGTTCGTCCTCAAACGAGTGCGCCCCCAAATGGTTGGCCTAGGAGATACGACGCGAGCTGTAGGAGAGCGTGGTGCGGTCGAGTCGACGCGAGCTGTAGGAGAGTGTGGTGCGGTCGAGTCAACGCCTTTGTTGCTGGAGAGATCGGTGTGAGACATGCTTCTGGTTTTCCAAAAACACCTTTGTCTTCAAATTCTTTTCGTCAAAGAAAGGATTTCGTCTAGCCCCACGATGGGCGCCAAATTATTGATGTATGAAATTGACAATATAAATAATACAAATATTAATGAGGATAAATCGGAATTGGTCCTTTTATTAACGTAGAATTGAAGGTGAGAATGTACAGAAAATACAATCAAAGATCTAAGCGCAGTTAATACGATAATAATTGCTCTTTTCTCTCAGATTGCCAAGATTTTGGATCCAGAGCTCTGACAATGACATCTGGTATTTCTAGTGGGCCATTGACCTAGGGTCCCCTCTGTCTCTTCTGCAAATGACGATTTTGCCCCTGCAGCCAAATGGGCCAGGTCCATGACTTTAGGCCCTAACTGTCTTGAGAATCTTTTGTTTGGCCTTCCTAAAATGTTGGGGACGAAGCCCATATCCAACAATATTTACAATATATATGGTAAAAAATTTGAGAATTGTAATTGTTTGGTTTAAATTGTAAATTCTGATTGTATGCAAAAACTAAGAATTTTGTAAAATCATCACACTTAAGAGTCGACCATGTATTAAATGCTCTGATAATACTGAAAGAAACGTCCATTGAATACATGAAAATTGTATGTTCATCTAATCTTGCCTAAACAGGACACACGTTTCGAAAGAACGTCACGAAGACCACACATCCTGAATGACCGCCTAAACAGGCACACAATGACTCAAAAGTCCGCCACAAAGGCCACATAAGCCCCTCCAAGGTTCACAACTACTAAATATGGATATATTCTAACTTCCATAAAACTTTCATTTTTAGAACTTTCCACTTTTTGAAACTTTCCTCTTTTAGAAATTACTATTTCAGGAAACTTTCTCTCTTTAACCACTGCCTCGCGGAATTTTGTATCCCGAACACCACCTCATCTCGTTACTTAGTCGCACAACCAACCACCCCTAAGAGACCAACTAACAAGAGAGATGGGAAGGAATACTCCATTCCCGCTCCAGCCAGAGACTACAGCTGGGACCAGGTTAGACAAGTTCAAGTCGCGACCTGCTTCTCAAACCACTTCTTGAACCTTGCCTTCATCCTCGCCTCTGGCTCTGATATGCATATATTTTACCATGTTTCACTATAGTTTATTTACACCTTTTGCATGATTTACTAGCTAGTTTTGTCATTGTTGTGTAGTTTAAGGTCTATTTGTGCATTAGAGTAGGATTTGCATTGCATTTGCATTGTTTCATGTTTAAACAGGTGATTTGGACCCCAAGGAGCATGGAAATGAGCTGAAGAGTAGTAGAGTGCAACCAGTGAATCAGACAAACACTGAAACAAGAAGAAAACAAAGGTTTAAAGGCCACTCGACCACCACACCCAAAGACACTCGACCGTGTGCTGTTCAGGGACTCAACCAGTGAAGAAACATAACATTGGTCAAACTTGTTTGCTCATAGATCTCTTATGGGTTAGATGTCCTCTAAGCTGTTCTTATATCTGAGAGGGTAAAAACAGATCTTAAGCTTCCTTGCATCATACCAATGTTTAGGTTGTTAGATAAAGCTAATACTAGAGATTATCATGCTTAGCCTAAGAGATTAGTTGTCTAAGGTGATTTTTGACAAATAATGATCTGGTTCTTTAAAGTCTGTTTAGTATCGTTTCACCAATGAGAGTTGCGTTAGGATGTTACTAAAATTGATTACTTCTGTCATGAGAGTTGATTATTAAGTCTTTAAGATCATTGTCTAGGGATAGCTCATGTTGATTGAGGTTTGTTGACCAGTTTAGATAGTCACATCCTGAACACCAGCCCATGAATATATCTCTAGGAGCCTACTTTGTTATCTGATTATCTGTTATCGCATCTAGTCTTGCTTCATTGCATTTTAATCTGTTTAAAGTAGTCAAAATAGTTTATGTTCTTTGTATTTCATCACTCGACCTAGCCACTCGACCACGCACACGGTCGAGTGCTTGATCGAGCACCATCTAGGTTGCTTAGTTTACATTCCTATTTCATTTAGTTTACTTTCTGTTTATGTCATGCATCTTTATAGTTTCGTTTCATTGCTTATATATAGTTATTGCTATTGTAGCTTAGTCTATGCTTAGTTTATCTTTGTTTACATTGCATTTAGTTTATGATGTTCATATATTTTACCATGTTTTCCCTTAGTTTATTCACATCTTTTGCATCTTTTGCTAGCCATTTTCATCATTATTGTGTAGCTTTAGGACTAATCATGCATTAGAGTTTAGTTGCATTGCATTTGCATCTTTTCATGCATAAACAGGTGATTTTGGAGCTTAAGGAGCATGGAAACAATTCTGAGGAGAAGTGAAGCAATCTTGAAGGGAAAGCAAGAGAGTTAAGGCTGAAGAACCAAGGTCCAGAGTCCAACTCGACCAAGCACTCGACCGAGTGGGTAGATGGACTCGACCGAGTGGAGTGTGCACGAGAGAAGCCAGCTCGACCATGGACTCGACCGAGCACTGGTCGAGTTGACCGAGCCGTTGACTACTTTGACTTTTTTCTATTTTTAGGGCTTCCACCTCCTCACCTATATAAGGCCTTGTACCTGCAGCCACCAAAGTGTGCAACTTTTTAGATATTCCCTAAACCTAGTTTTTACCTTTTTTAGTTTTATTCCTTTTGCATTTTTATTTTTAAGATCTTGTACTTCCTTATGAAAGAAGACTAGATTCTTATATTTTGTTGGTTCTATAACTTTCAAGATATTGAGAATTTGAGTTTCATCCTTTCATCAATATTGAAGATCTTTGTTTAATCTTTCTAATAATGCAAGTTTCAATATTTTCTGGGTTTTTGACTTTGATCACCATGTATTGTTGTGAGTAGTTTCCTTAGGATCTTGAGGATGGGTTAGGATGGATTGATCTTGTGGTTTGTGTGACTTGGTCAAGCTTGATTGTTGTAGATCTCTTCTAGGGTAGATGATCTTAATGCTGATTCTATATCTGAGAGGGTAGAGTCTGATTTCAAGCTTCTTAGCATCACACCAATGTTTAGGAAGCATAGATAAAGCTAGATCTAGAGCTTACCATTAGGCTTGCTAAGAGATTAGAGGTCTTGTTTGGTTTGAGATGTATTGCTTAATGCCTGCTTGTGTAGATTCTTTACTGTGTGAGAACAAGTCTAGAATTGCATAGGTTTGATTGTTTCTTGACCATGAGAGTGGGAGAAACTTGTCTTAGATTAATATGTCTAGAGGTTAGCTCAAAGTTTGCTTGAGATTTGTTGACCAAGTTAGATAACCACAATGATTAGTCCATCCCATGAATCCATCCTCAGGACCTTCTTTGTTTATTGAAATCTTAGTCTTAATCCTGTTGCTTGCTTGTTGTTTGATTGGATTTAGCATTACTCTGTTTTTATTGCATTGCTCTGTTTCTGCGTCTAGTCTAGCTCGACCACCCACTCGACCTACACTCGGTCGAGTGCTGCTCGAGTTCATCCCCAGAACTCTGTGTCTATGATTTGTGTTTGTCTTGTTTCATTCCTGTTTCATTCCAGTTGCATACATTTAGTTTTCAGTTCATTAATTATCTTGCATTAGTTCATTAGTAGTAGTCTCTGTTTCTGTTCTTGCTTGATCACTGTTTCAATCATTCAGTTTCATTTGCATCTAGTTGTTAGTTCTTGTAGTTTATTTTCTGCATTTTACATTTTCTTCCTAGGATTGTTAGTGACAAACAATCTTTACATTTGTCTTAACTTAGATTCATATGCATATCTTAATTGTTCACAAACACTCATTTAGGATTGATACCTCTTGTACTGCAATAGCATAAGGGGAATTGAAACACCCATCCATCATTCCATTCATATCTCACCATTGCATACATCATCATTCACACCACTATATAAATCTTGTTTCAATTTGGCGTCGTTGCCCATTTGAGTGTGTTTTTGTGACATTTAGGATCCATATTAGTCTAAGATTAAGTTCTTTTATACGCTTGTGAGGTTGCTGTACTCGAATCTTCTGTTTCTGGGTTGAAGTTCCATTTCAGGTACCACTCGACCAGTCACTCGACCACCACTCGACCGATTCGTGATCGAGCACCTGCTCGAGCCAGAAGCCGGGTCTCTATAACCATCATTTTCCAGTCGACTTGACCTCCTACTTGAGCCTGTGCTCAGTCGCTTGCCTAGCAAAAATCGTTTGTGTCTGTTAATGCACACAAGGTCTAAAGGAAAGGACAATCTTCTTAGGCCTATTGACAACATCAACAACAAGACCAAGAGTTTAGGAGCTAAGCAAAGGAGAGTTGTTCAGCAACAACAAGAGGTTATAGTAGCTATGGATCAACAGGATCAGGTTCAGAGACCCAGGAACATTGGTGCTGGAGATGCACCCAACACTCACAACCAAAGAGCTGGCATTGTGCCACCAACTGTTGCCAACAACAACTTTGAGATCAAGAGTGGATTGATCTCAATGATTCAGGCCAATAAATTCCATGGATTGCCTATGGAGGATCCACTAGATCATCTTGATGAGTTTGACAGAATCTGTGGTCTTACCAAGATCAATGGAGTAAGTGAAGATGGTTTCAAGCTGAGGTTGTTCCCTTTCTCACTTGGGGACAAGGCTCATTTATGGGAAAAGACTCTCCCTACTGGTGCAATCACTACTTGGGATGCATGCAAGAAGGCTTTCTTGGCCAAGTTTTTCTCCAATGCTAGGACAGCAAGACTAAGGAATGAGATCTCTGGATTTGCTCAAAGGAGTAATGAAAGCTTTTGTGAAGCTTGGGAGAGATTCAAGGGATACCAAACTCAATGTCCTCATCATGGTTTCAGTGTGGAGTCTTTGTTGAGCACATTGTATAGAGGAGTGCTTCCCAAGTTCAGAATGCTTCTTGATACAGCCTCCAATGGAAACTTCCTCAACAAGAATGTGGAAGAAGGCTGGGAGTTAGTAGAGAACCTTGCACAGTCTGATGGGAACTACAATGAGGACTATGACAGAACCATAAGGTCATCATCAACTGATCAAGAAGACAAGTACAAGAAGGATCTGAAAATGGTGAATGAAAAGCTTGATAGGATCTTGCTAAGTCAGCAAAAGTCTATTCACTTTGTTAGTGAAGAGGAGCCTCCAGCTCAAGAGGGAGAGAATGAGTTTGCTGAGTTATGCTATATGCAAAACCAAGGAGGTTTCAAGGGTTATAACCAAGGAGGGTTTAGGAACAATAATCTGTCCTATAGGAGCACAAATGTGGCCAACCCACAAGATCAAGTTTACCCTCCTCAACAGCCTCAACAACACCAAAACTATGTCCCCAAACAACAGCAACAGGTGTTCCAGCCCCAGTTGTGTCCCCCACCACGGTTTCAGACTAACCAATGCCAGGAACAAGACCTTAGAGCCATGGTACAACAGCTGTTGATTGGTCAAACACAAGGGAAGATAGAGGAAGCCAAACAGTTTGCTGAGCTAAACCAAAGGCTCACATCTCAATACAATGATCTGAATATGAAGTTTGAGGGTCTGAATTCCAGAGTTAAGTACATGGAGAGTAACATAGCCTCACATAGTAACATTGTTTTACTCCCTGGAAAAGCTGTCCAAAATCCAAGGGAGTTCACAGCCAAAGCCATTCAAGTTCATGAGGAAGAAGCCACTGAGGACAGTGCAGTTCAAGTTTGGGGGAATTCATTAGTTACTGAAGCCCCAAGTGATGTTTGTAACAAGCAATTGGAGCTCGCACCTGAGCTCGACCATGGACTCGAGCAGCCACTCGACCGAGTGCGTGCTCGAGTGGTCGATCGAGCTGGACAGTCCGAGGCTGACAAACCTGCCAAGTACATTCCTCCTGCCTACAAGCCTCCACTACCTTTCCCAGGATGTTTCAAAGCACAAAAGATTAAGGAGCTTAGGGAAATCATTGAGAGAAAGGAGATGATGGCTAGGCAACAAGAAGAAGAGAGGGTTTTAAAGGAAGAAGCTGTGGTTGAGGAAGTGTTGGCCATACAAGAGATCACCATTGCTTACCAAGAAGAAGAGAGAGGACCTGCCTTGGAACAGTATGATCCATATCCTCTCTACAAAGACTTTTTGCTTGATTTGTCAAAGAAGAAGGCTGAAGCTCAAGATGAGAAGGATCTTGAGGACCTTGGAGGAGTTATCATTCCAATCAAGCTTAAGGATCCAGGTCCATTCTATCTGCCTTGCACACTTAGCTATCTTCACTACAACCAATGCCTTTGTGATTTGGGAGCTTCAACAAGTGTCATGCCATATTCCATAGCTCAAAAGCTTGGGAGAACTGACTTCAAATCTACTAGACTCCATGTGTGCCTAGCTGATGGGACAAATAGAGAGGTAGTTGGGAGGTTAGAGAATGTCCCAATCAAGATAGGAAGAGCAAGGATCCACATTGACTTTGTGGTGATAGAGATGGACAAGGAGCCTGAAGATCCAATCTTACTAGGGAGGCCATTCTTAGCTACTGTTGGAGCAGTTATTGATGTCAAGGAAGGTCTTGTGACCTTGAACATTGCTGACGATGTAGTTATGAAGTTCAATATCTACAATCCAACCAACCTTCCCACCATTGATGACCAGCCTTTTACTATCAAGGACAAAGGTGGTCAAGAAGGGTTAAGTGATAAGGCAACTCCAAAAGCTGAGCTCCCACTTCAAGAGGATTTTGTGGAAAAGCTTAAGAGGTCAGTTCAAGAGTTGACTAGTATGGTTGAGGATCTTCAAGTAAAGCTGAACAAGAGGTCCTTGAGGAAAGCAAGACCAAGGCTCAAAATCAAGAAGAAATATGGTTTGTGTGCTAAGGGTGAGGTGATCAAGGATCAACTTCACAGTGACCAAGAGGTTCCAGGGAGGATTTCATCACCTCCTTGGTATCTAGATCAAGTCTAAGAAGGAAATCAAAGTCAAGCTTAGTGACTTTAAACAAGCTCACTAGGGAGGAAGTCCCTAAGGTATCCTTTGTAAATATGGTTTAATTTGTTAGTAGTTTTGATGTGCTTTCTTTTATGTTTTTGTTAGACAGGCTTTTTATTAAGAATGTAGTTGGGTAAGAAGAGATTTGGACTTGGGCAAGGAGGTTCGCAAGCCCACTCGACCAGGCCACGAGAGGTACACGATCGAGCTGGGTAAGGATTAAGGCCCATTTGGTTTCCAAAGCTTCTAGAACGATCGAGTGGAGGGAGAAAAGGAAGAAAAATTTTGAAATTTCAAATTGGTCAAGGAGCTCGACCACGTGCTGGTCGAGTGTGGTAGCCAAGAAGCAGGTCAAAGATTCCCATTTCAAATTTGAATGGTATGGACGCTCCACCCTTGTCTCCTTGTCCCCTTAGCTTCTTTATATACTCCTAGCACGAGATCATACCTCTCACACTCTCTCATTTGCTCAAAATATCTAATTTCAAGCTTTAAAGTCTCTCTCAAGTTCATCTTTTGCTCAAAGCTTAGTTCTTTCTAGTTTTTGGGTCACTAACCTATTAACTTTAAGCTTTGAGTTTATTCCTCTCAGTTTTCGTTCAAAAATGTCTTCCAAGATCACTAAGAAGTCCAAGCAAGCAGCTGCAATCTCTAAGGGTCGTCATGATGTTGATTTACAATCAAGAGAGGATGCTGGAAGGTCCACTCGACGTCCCACTCGAGCATGCACTCGACCGAGTGGCCGTCCGAGTGACCGACCGAGCCAGCGTGCGAGTTCCAGAAACCCAGCTGTTGAGGAAGATCCTGAGAGAACTGAATCAGAGGAGGAAAGGGAGCCAACACTCAGTGAGTTTATGAGGAGAGCAAGGGCCAAAGGAAAGAGGCCAGCTGTTGAGGTTGAACAAGAGGGGAGTGAAAGTGAGAGTGAGGAAGAAGAAAGTGAGGAAGAAGAACTAATGGATGATGGAGAAGCTGAGTCTTGTGGATTGTCAAAGAAGCAGCTTTATGATGCTTTCATGAGGATGGAGTTCTTGGGAACCAGATATCCACATAAGGAGACCATGGAGAAGCTTGCCATTGATGAAGATGTGGAGTGTCTCTTTGAGAAGAGCAGCCTTACCAAGTTCATGGGGCTTTGTATGGAGGGGTATAGAGAGGAAAGCTGTGAGTTCCTAGCCACTGTCAAGCTGCACACATATGTGAGGAAGGATGCTGTAGTAGGAGCTGGTCACATTTCTTTCACAATCAAAGGGAAGAAGCATGAGCTCTCAATGAAGAAGCTGGCTGATGTGTTTGGTTTTGAGGTTGGGAGCAATAGGAGCTTGATGGTTCCAAGAGAAGAACTGTATGCTGTGTGGGAAACCATTGGGGATAACAAGCTCTACTCATCCTCCAACTCCAAGAGGTCAAGGATTAGGAGCCCAGTCTTGAGGTACTACCACAAAGCTCTTGCCAACACCTTCTTTGCTAGGAAGGAAACTGGAAACATCAATGAGGGAGAGCTAAAGATGATTGACTTGGCTCTCAATGGAGTTCTTCTTCAAGCAAGGAATGGAACCATCATCCTTGGTAGCACTGTGGAGACTGATCTTGCAATGGTGCTGATAGACCATATGATATATTTGAGAAGTTGGGTAGGCAAGCTTGAGAACAAGGGTTCAAGAGGAGCACTTACCATTGGAGGCATCATTACTCCAATTCTTCAAGCTGCTAACATTCCACTTAGAGGAGAAGGGGTCTCACCAAGATTGATTGATTCCAGCTACCTAACCTCTACACTCATCCTAGCCAAGGAGATGCATCAAGGAATCCATATCTTTAACTTTGAGCTGCCAACAGTTGGGAAGAAACAAGTGATCCTACCAAACAAAGAGCTTACTACCATTCAAGAAGGAGCCAACATTGATTTTTGGCCAGCTGATGAGTACTTATTTGATGGAGTAGTACAGCCTAGAGTTGATGCAGCTGGAGATGTAGAGATGGGTGATGGAGAGGAGCAGTTCTACTTTGAGAACTATGAGCCCAATCCAAGGGATAATAGAGGAGTGAGAGAGCATAGCAAGAGGTTGAAATTGCTGCAAAAGTGGAACAAATGGCATGGGAAGAGGTTTGACAAGCTCAAGAAGAAGGTGACCAACATGGCTAAGTCCATTAGAGGCCTGAAGAAGGAAGTTGCTGACTTGAAGAGTGGAAACTCTTCACCAACTCTATCAAGCCCTTTGAGGAGGAGTGGCTCAACTAGAGCACTTTCAAGAGTTGCAAACCCTGTGGAACCAGCTAGGGCTTCAATGTATGAGCCAAATCAGAGGAAGAGGAGCTCAAGTACCCGAGAACAACAGTTTTCGAGGCACTCGACCGGGTCACTCGAGCACCCACTCGACCGAGCACCTTGGAGCCACTCGACCGAGTTCCAGCCTAGACCACCATTTGGCTTCCCACCTCCAGCTGCTTATCCAGGCTATCTAGGTTACCCCCCATACCACCCCAATACTTTATGGATCCAGCACTATACCATCAGTACCAGCAGTACCAGACTCAAGATATGGAGACTCACGGTCCAGCTCGACCCCCCCACTCGGACATGCACTCGACCGAGTCACGGTCGATTGGCATTGTCGAGCTGCCCCAATCACCTTCCTCCAGTCACCAGCAGGACCCCAGCTACACCTTTGATAGTATGCAGGAGGATGTGGACAGCTTCTTCTCCAATCCTTGAGGTAACATTATCACCTTACCATTGTATATACCATAACATTTCATATGTTGTGTTTTGTTTTAAGTCTTGAATCCTCAAGCAAATTTCTTTCACACAAGGGACTGTGTGATTTAAGTTTGGGGGAGGGTTTGAGATAGCATTTGATGTTGTGTTTTGTTTTCTTATTTCAAATTTTTATCATCATCATGTTAGCACTTGCATAATCATCTAAGGCATAGGAAAACCATAAAAATTTGAAATTTTTTTGCAAAAATCTTTATAAAAAAAGAGTGTTCATGTAGTTTGCATTGCATAATTAAGTATTTTGTTTATCATATAGGACTGTTTGCATTAGGGATCTATGATGAGTTTTTCCTTGTTAGCTTGCTTAATTCACTAGACTAGGATCAATGCCCAAGTTAATAGTACTTTGATGCTAGTTGAGTGGTTAGAAGCATAAGATTGAACCAAGCCTTGAATTCCTGAATTGATTTGGTCTAAATTGAAGCATGTTGTGATTTGATGCCATTTCCTATCTATAAGAACCTAATATTGACTGTTAATTATCAATGTATGCATTGCTTTAGACTCATGGAT
This sequence comes from Camelina sativa, assembly GCF_030686135.1. Lineage (NCBI taxonomy): Eukaryota > Viridiplantae > Streptophyta > Magnoliopsida > Brassicales > Brassicaceae > Camelina > Camelina sativa. The sequence continues at coordinate 16,470,620 of NC_141886.1, read as the reverse complement.
ACCATATACTTATTTGGATCATCTTTCTCCTTTTGCCACTCTTGTTGATCCAAGTAGCTGATTTCACTTTTAAATCAGTTTCCCTACCCCTAACCAAACCTTCTTTCAAGCCATGTTTATTCTTGTGTGTGTGAGGCCTATTTTTGGGATTGAGCTTGGTAGAAAGTGTTAGGTTTGAACTGACAAGAGTAAAGCCTTGTGTAGTTCTAGTTTGCATTTTTCAAACTAGATAGGACTAGGTGGTTCACTTGTTGGGTTTGGAACTTGGCTGTTTTGAAAAGAAAAGAGGAAAAAGAGAAAGAAAAGTTTAGAGTCTTTAGGAGGGGAATGTGTTTAAGAAAATTTAAAGTCTAGTGAAAGAATGGGAAGAATAAGGTTGTTTAAAGATGGTTCTAGTTAAAGAAAAGAAAGAAAGAAAAAAGAAGTCTAGCAAAATGCTTATATGTCTTAAGAATAAGAAGAAAAGAGAACCATAGCAAATAAGTAAGAATCCCCCATTCCACTAGAAAGATCAAATAAGAAACCTCTCCTAAGACTTTAAAACCAAAAGAGAAAAGGGTGAAAAAGAAGAAAAGAAGTTAAAGGGTAGCACTAGGATCAATTGGGTTTAGATTGATAGGATAAACACTTTGGGAGCCTTTGGGTAGACAAGGTTTTGTTCTTGTATGTGTCTAAGTGTTCTTACCTTTAGCATTCTTCTAAAGCTCAATCCATTTTTTATGAGAGAACCTTGATATTGATAAGCCCTACTCTAAAAAGAGACCATCATTGTCTCTAAACCTTTTACTGCCAAGCCAAATGAGTTTAAGCATTGCATAGAATTGATTCATGTTCTTGATTAATGAATGTTAAAGGAAATGGTTGATTTGAATGCATGTGGATGTCTAAGGCTCAAATCAGTGAAGGTTGTGATATGCTTGTCTAAAGTCTTTAAGTATAGCTCATTCAACTTGCATCATAGTACTAGTAACTTGGACATTGATTCTAGATAGTCTATTTGTAAGCTTTAGGAGCTGAGATCACACTTTCAAACCTCATCTACCTTCTTATGTCTTGTTTATTTGCTTGAGGGCAAGCAAAGACTAAGTTTGGGGGTGTTGATGTTCATATATTTTACCATGTTTTCCCTTAGTTTATTCACATCTTTTGCATCTTTTGCTAGCCATTTTCATCATTATTGTGTAGCTTTAGGACTAATCATGCATTAGAGTTTAGTTGCATTGCATTTGCATCTTTTCATGCATAAACAGGTGATTTTGGAGCTTAAGGAGCATGAAAACAATCCTGAGGAGAAGTGAAGCAATCTTGAAAGGAAAGCAAGAGAGTTAAGGCTGAAGAACCAAGGTCCAGAGTCCAACTCGACCAAGCACTCGACCGAGTGGGTAGATGGACTCGACCGAGTGGAGTGTGCACGAGAGAAGCCAGCTCGACCATGGACTCGACCGAGCACTGGTCGAGTTGACCGAGCCGTTGACTACTTTGACTTTTTTCTATTTTTAGGGCTTCCACCTCCTCACCTATATAAGGCCTTGTACCTGCAGCCACCAAAGTGTGCAACTTTTTAGATATTCCCTAAACCTAGTTTTTACCTTTTTTAGTTTTATTCCTTTTGCATTTTTATTTTTAAGATCTTGTACTTCCTTATGAAAGAAGACTAGATTCTAATATTTTGTTGGTTCTATAACTTTCAAGATATTGAGAATTTGAGTTTCATCATTTCATCAATATTGAAGATCTTTGTTTAATCTTTCTAATAATGCAAGTTTCAATATTTTCTGGGTTTTTGACTTTGATCACCATGTATTGTTGTGAGTAGTTTCCTTAGGATCTTGAGGATGGGTTAGGATGGATTGATCTTGTGGTTTGTGTGACTTGGTCAAGCTTGATTGTTGTAGATCTCTTCTAGGGTAGATGATCTTAATGCTGATTCTATATCTGAGAGGGTAGAGTCTGATTTCAAGCTTCTTAGCATCACACCAATGTTTAGGAAGCATAGATAAGGCTAGATCTAGAGCTTACCATTAGGCTTGCTAAGAGATTAGAGGTCTTGTTTGGTTTGAGATGTATTGCTTAATGCCTGCTTGTGTAGATTCTTTACTGTGTGAGAACAAGTCTAGAATTGCATAGGTTTGATTGTTTCTTGACCATGAGAGTGGGAGAAACTTGTCTTAGATTAATATGTCTAGAGGTTAGCTCAAAGTTTGCTTGAGATTTGTTGACCAAGTTAGATAACCACAATGATTAGTCCATCCCATGAATCCATCCTCAGGACCTTCTTTGTTTATTGAAATCTTAGTCTTAATCCTGTTGCTTGCTTGTTGTTTGATTGGATTTAGCATTACTCTGTTTTTATTGCATTGCTCTGCTTCTGCGTCGAGTGCTGCTCGAGTCGAGTGCTGCTCGAGTTCATCCCCAGAACTCTGTGTCTATGATTTGTGTTTGTCTTGTTTCATTCCTGTTTCATTCCAGTTGCATACATTTAGTTTTCAGTTCATTAATTATCTTGCATTAGTTCATTAGTAGTAGTCTCTGTTTATGTTCTTGCTTTATCACTGTTTCAATCATTCAGTTTCATTTGCATATAGTTGTTAGTTCTTGTAGTTTATTTTCTGCATTTTACATTTTCTTCCTAGGATTGTTAGTGACAAACAATCTTTACATTTGTCTTAACTTAGATTCATATGCATATCTTAATTGTTCACAAACACTCATTTAGGATTGATACCTCTTGTACTGCAATAGCATAAGGGGAATTGAAACACCCATCCATCATTCCATTCATATCTCACCATTGCATACATCATCATTCACACCACTATATAAATCTTGTTTCAGTTTATTTTCTAAGTAGTTTACATTCTGCATTTTCATTATTATCATTAGGTTGTTAGTTCAAACTCATAATCATACTTGGCTTAACTTGAATCAATGTTCACATCTTAAATGCTTGCATAATCACCCTTTATGGATTGATATCTTATACTACAACTGGATAAGAGTATTGAAACCTCTTGCATTTCATCTGAGCATCATAGCCTTAGTCTGTTTGTTTGTTATCATACATTTCATTCAAAGGTTTACACATAGAGTAAAAAGTATGTTTCAATTGGTGTTGTTGCCATTAGGGTGTTGATTTGTTTCATTTAAGTTTTACAAAGGTTCAAGATTAAGTTATGTTACTAACTGCTCACCACTGTCTAGTATCTTGTTTTGAGTTTCAGGTAGTCACTCGAACCAGCACTTGATCGTGTGCCTTTTAAGCAAGTGATCGAGCACTAACCCAGAAACAAGCCAGTTTCCTCGTTTCAGTAAGATGACCAGCTGCTCGAGCCAGTGCTCGACCGTGTGTCAGTTCGAGCGAGTGATAGAGTCGGTTGATGCAGACAAGATCCAAAGGAAACATGAACCTACAAAAGTTCATTGATCATATAAACCGCTTACCAAGAGACTTGAGGCAGCAGAAAGCCAGAATCCTTCAAGAACAGCAAGATCAGTTGCTGATGGATCCACCAAACAACCAGAATAAAAGACCAAGGCATATTGGAGCAGGGGATGCTCCAAATACACACAACCAAAGAACTGGAATAGTACCTCCTGCTGTAGCCAACAGCATTTTCGAAATTAAAAGTGGGCTAATCAATATGATCGTGGCAAACAAATTCCATGGCTTACCAATGGAGGATCCTTTAGATCATTTGGATGAATTTGACAGACTTTGTGGTCTAACCAAGATCAATGGTGTTAAGATGGCTTCAAGCTCAGGTTGTTTCCCTTCTCACTTGGAGACAAGGCTCATCTATGGGAGAAGACACTTCCAACTGGTGCTATTACTACATGGGATGATTGTAAATAGGCTTTCTTAGCCAAATTCTTCTCCAATGCCAGAACTGCAAGATTGAGGAATGAGATATCAGGTTTTATCCATAAGAACAATGAGACCTTTTGTGAGGCTTGGGAGAGGTTCAAAGGACATCAAACACAATGCCCACACCATGGTTTTAGCAATGAGTCACTACTTAGCACACTCTACAAAGGAGTATTGCCGAAATCAGAATGTTGTTAGATACAACTTCCAATGGTAACTTCCTCAACAAACATGTAGATGAAGGCTGGGAACTAGTGGAGAACTTGGCTTAGTCTGATGGGAACTATAATGAAGACTATGATAGGACTGTGAGATTTGTTGATTCTGGTCCAGATGAGAAGTATAAGAAAGACTTGAAGGTGGTTAATGACAAGTTGGATAAGATATTGCTTAGTCAACAAAAGAACATACATTTTCTTGGTGAAGAAGACACAACAGTTCAAGATGGGAAGAATGAGATTGCTGAGCTTTGCTATGTGCAGAACCAAGGTGGTTTCAAAGGCTACAATCAGTATAAGCCAAACAACCTATCCTACAGAAGCACCAATGTAGCAAATCCTCAAGATCAGGTTTATCTACCTCCACCACCACAACAGCAGAACAATTACATACCAAAACAGCAACAACAAGGTTTCCAAGGCCCAATGTGTCCCCCACCAGGGATAGACCAACCAAGCCCAGGAACCAGACTTAAGAACTCTAATGCAACAGCTGTTGCTTAACCAAGCTAGTGGTCAGATGGAAACAACAAAGAAATTTGCTGAGATCAACTAGAGGATAGATTCTACATATAATGACTTGAATATCAAGTTTTGGAGCTAAAGTAAAGTTCAAGGAGAGCAGTCTGGCATCAACTTCAGCTCCTAAGCCTAATCAGCTGCCTGGCAAAGCTATTCAAAACCCAAGAGAATACACAGCCAAGGCTATCTTTGTTACTGAGCAACATGTCACTGGGGACAGTGAAGTTCAAGAGGGGGAGGATATTCCACAAGTTTCAGCTCAGAATGAAGCAGAGAATCAAGCAAAGAAGACACTCGATAGTGTGCTCGACCCAGCACACGATCGAGTGCCTGATTGAGTGGTTCCTACTGAGTCTGATAAGTCTACCAGATACATTCCTCCAGCATATAAACCACCTCTGCCATTCCCAGGACGTTTCAAGGAACAAATGATTAGGAAACTCAAAGAAAATCTTGAGCAAAAGGATTTGATGGCTATTCAACATGAAGTGACTGTTGAGAAGAAAGAAGAAGAGAGAGGGCCTGCTATGGAACAATATGACCCATATCCTCTTTATAAAGACATGTTACTTGATATATCCAAGCAGAAGGCTAAGAATCAAGCCAAGAGGGATTTCAAAGACATTGGAACAGCTGTGATTCCAACCAAACTTGAAGACCCAGTCTCTTTCAACCTACCATGCTCACTAAACTATATGCACTTCAACAAGTGCTTGTGTGAACTTGGAGCTTCTGATAGAGTCATGCCCTTCTCAATAGTAGAAAAGCTGGGATATGAAGAATTCAGGCCAAGTAATATCTATATAAGTCTAGCTGATGGTTCTAAGAAGGATGTGGTTTGTAAACTGGAGAATTTTCCAGTAAAGATAGGCAAAGCCAGAATACCAACTAATTTTGTCATAATAGAGATGGAAAAGGAGCTTGATGATCCAATCATTCTTGGGAGACCATTTTTGGCTACACCTGGAGCTGTTATTGATGTTAAAAAGGGTATAATCAGCCTGGACATTTCTGTGGGATTGGCTATGAAGTTTGATATCAAGAATCCATCAAATCAACCCACCATTGGAGGTCAACCCTTTATTATAGAAAAAAAAGCTGATGTTGAGTCTTTTAAAGATGAAAAGTACTCAAAAGCAAAGGTTTCAGTTCATGAGGGATCAATTCAAGACCTCGAGGTTTCAGTTCAAGAGTTGACTGATTTGGTGAAAAATCTCCAATTGCAACTTAACAAGATGTCTCTAAAGAAAGCAATGTCAAGGTTTAAGTTCAAGAATAAGCAAGGTTCAAGTGCCAAGACTGTTGTGACCAAGAACAAGGTTCATGGTGATCAAATTGATCCAGGGGGGACCTCATCACGTCTCTGGTCACCAAACCAAGCCTGATAAGACACCAAGAGTCAAGCTTAGTGACTATAAACAAGCTCAATAGGGAGAAGTCCCTAAGGTATCTTTGTACATAAGTTTAATTTCCTTGAAGTTTTTCTGTTTTTTCTTTCATGTCTGTGTTGGGAAGGCTTTATATAGGATTACAAGTGGGTTTAAGAAGTTTTGGACTTGTGGAAAAAGAGTTTTGAGGCAACTTGAAACAACCCAACTTTTTTTTTTAATAATAATAAATACATTATATAATTAAGTGTCCCATACCACTTAATTAAACCAACCCAGACCACAACTCAACATTGAACCAGCAACAATCATTATGCACAGCGGAAACATACCAACAATACAAAACCAATACATCATCAATACAATAACATTCTTAACCATTCTATCCATCAACCTAGCATAACGCTAACCAAGGTTCCAACATAAACAATATATCCAACAACACACAAACGAGACTGATAACTCTCTAATTTACATGTTTTTAGCATCCCTTTTTGTCCATATTTTGCATTATTCATACCCTTAACTTAGCATTTTTAGGTTATTAACTGTAGGAATTCATTTTTAGGCCATTTAGGGTGTTGCATTTTTGCATTTACATATTTTGGATGAAAACATATGCTTAAAAGCCTAAAATGGGGAAAAACAAAGACAAACCCGAAGATGTACCCGAAGGAGCCATCGAGCTAGAAGAACGAGTCCGAACCCAAACATGATCAATGAGGATCCAAGAGCATGAAGACCAACCCGAAGATCTACCCGAGGACTAACTCGACCTCATCCTCGTGTACCCCATTGAGTAGACCCTCCGGCAGGTCTGGGAAGCTAGGTCAAAGGGGTTTCCATATATAAACCCCTCCTTTCCTTCCTCGCAAACAAGCACGCCGCAGACCCTCAAACCAGAGAGTGAGAGCTTCTGTGAGAGAACTGAGTGACTCGAACACTTTTCCCTTTTGTTTCAGATTTTATTTCATAACTTTTTATCATTTCTTTAGATTTCTATCTTGTACTCTTATCCCTCTACTTTATCGTTTAATATAATGCAATTTTCGTTTATATTTGCTTTGATGTTTCCTGCTATGATTTCCGAGTAGTGTAGTAAAGTTTCTAGGGATGGGATAGATGATTTTGTGTTCTTGATCTGTTAGGATGTCTTAGATGATTGTATATGTTTAATAGATTTTCTTGTAGATTGATGTTCTTAATGCTGTCAACAAACCGAGAGGGTGAGATTAGATCTAAGGTGTTTTACCACCGAGAGGTGTAGATGAGATGCTTGAATCAACCAATGCTAGAGGTTTACTCACTTAGCCTAAGAGATTAGATGTGTAAGGGGTTTACTGACAATAATGAATCGGATCTTAATGTCTGCTTCATCATGTTTCTCCAACGAGAGTTAGGTAGGAGAGTGATCAAGGTTGATTGTTTCTATCACGAGAGTGTTTTAATAAGATTTTAGAGATTCACTGTCTAGGAAATATTTGCTTGAGGCATTTAAGACATCTGTATTGGTTAGGAATACTTAGGATTCGATTATCCCATCCTTAGAAGCTTTCGTATTTTAATTGCTTGCATTTCTATTCATCACTCGATCCCTTACCCGAACACGTACACGATCACCTGCTTCGAGTAACCCCTCGAGTTGTTCATACCTTCTTTGCTTACTCGATCACCCCACCTGATCCTGTACTCGAATGCTTGCATCGAGTGCTTAGGTCGTGTGGTTCCTTGTTTATATTATTTTCTTTTATTATTTTAGGATTGTTAGACAAAACCCCAATATTTATTGGCTTGACTTGCATTATTCTGATTGCATCCTTCCTGCTAGCATAAACAACCATTTGGATTGATAACCCTTTGTAATACAACTGCATAAGGAATTGATACCCTGGGTGAAAAACCTGTTATCAGAGACCCTAGATCATCCTCCTCCTCATCGCCATGATTCCACGTCACATACCTGCACACCACAAACAACAATTGAGATGCGTAAGTATTATCACAAATACTTAGTGAGACAATCCTCCCATCTACTGGGCTATACACACAAGCAACTGAGATTCCAATGTTTAACAAACAACAAACAACACAACAAACCAGGAAAAACCGCAACACACAAGTTGGTGTCGACCGACACCAGAGAAGTGTCGATCGACACTGGCCACAACATCGGTGTCGATCGACACCACCCGCAGACACGTACTTCTCGAAGTTGATCATCAAATCTCCGTTTCCAATCATCTCCAATCCGCCCCAAACTCACCCAAAAGTTTTAGGAACCTATAAGAACCTAACACAACCACCACAAACAAGAACAACACCACAAAGCACAAGAAATCAAGCAGACAAAGGATTCTCAGACTTAGATAAACCACGGTCATGCACTCACCTCTTTTGCAGGAAGATTTGATTGAGAAACGGTGGAAACAACACCTTAGGAAGCTTCTCCTTCGTTCTCAACAACAACTCTCCCTTCTACAGCTACAGATCTCACCAAAAACCACCAAGAACAAGCAAAAATTTCAAAAACCACAAGTTCTCTCCTTTCTCTCTTTTTCCTCTGCAAACGGCGACAAGACACACCATAAAACCCTTAATTCATCGCTTCTCCACTTATATACTCGGTTTAGATAACTAAACCAAACCAACCAAACCAAAATCGTGAATTAAAAACAAACCCGACGAACCCAGAAATAGTGGTGTCGATCGACACACCCCTGGTGTCGGTCGACACCCACTCCGAAAATACAATAACCAGTTCACGGATGTTACACAACTCGAGCAGGCCTTTTAGAAGCACTCAATCGAGCACCTTAGAAGCCTAGAAGCCCATTCGAAACCGCCCATTGTGTGCTCGATCGTGTGGAGGGAAGAAGGAGTTTGATTTTCAAAATTGAGCACATGCTCGACCAAATGGGGTCGAGTAGTAGGGTCGAGTGGCAGAAAAGTGGATCATAGATTCCAAATTCAAATTTGAATGGTATACACGCTCCACCCTTGTCTCTTTGTCCCCTTAGCTTCTTTATAAGCACCTAAACTCGAAACAACACTCCACACACTCTCTCATTTGCATAAACACTCAAATTCTAGCTAGAAATCTCTCTTTACTTTCATTGCTCTGTTCAAAGCTTAGTTCTCTTGTTTTTTGGGTTACTAACCTATTAACTTTGAGCTTTGAGTCTATTTATTTTAAGTTTTCTTTCACAATGTCTTCCCAAGACAAGGAAACACCAGAACAAGCTGCTATTCACCGATCTAAGGCCAAGAAGACTACTGAACAGTTCATGGGAATTCGTGATGCACCACCTGTTTCAAGGAGAGAGGTTGGTGAAAGCACTCGATCACCCACTCGAACAGGCAAACGATCGAGTGCCAAATTGAGAAGGGGGTCGAGCGGCCATACGAAGAAGAGAAATCAGCCTGTTGAGGAAGATTTGGAGAGAACTGAGAGTGATGAAGAGATGGAGGTTGACTATGAAGAGCATAGGAGGAACATAGCAAGTGAGAAGAGGTCAGTAGCTGATGTTCAACAAGAAGAAAGTGAAAGTGAAGATCAGGCAGATTCTGGTGTTTTAACACCACGCCAGCTCTTTGAAGCTTTCATGTCCATGAAGTTCCAAGGGACCAAATATCCACACAAGGAAACCATGGAGAAGCTTGGTATTGCTGAAGATGTGAAGCTTCTCTTTGAAAACTGCAGCTTAACCAAGTTCATGGGCATGAACATAGAGGAGTATAAAGAAGAAAGCTGTGAGTTTTTAGCCACCATCCAAATGCACTATTTCACTGATATGATTGATCCAGAGAGAGGAGTTGGCTTCATCACTTTCACCATTAAGGACAAGCACTATGAGCTGTCACTCTTAGAGTTAGCATCACTCTATGGGTTCGAAACAAGAACTGAGTACAACATAGTGATACCCAAGGAGGAGCTCTACTCTCTATGACAAAACATTGGTGAGGATAAGCCATACTACTCCTCCAAGACCAAAAGCTCCAAGATTAAAAGTCCAGTCCTAAGCTACTTTCACAAAGCTCTTGCCAACACTCTTTTTGCTAGAAAAGAAACTGGGAATTTGAATAAGGGAGAACCCAAGGTGATATACATGGCACTCTATGGTGTCATGGACAAAACAAGAGATGGGAACACCATTTGTGGGAGTAGAGTGCCAACTGACTTTGCCATGGTCCTCATTGATCAAATGACCTACTAAAGAAGCTGGGTCAGCAAGTTGTACAAGAAGGACTCAACTGAAGTTCTATGCATTGGAGGTATCATCACTCCAATCCTTGTGGCTGCTAATGTACCACTTCAATCTGAGAAGACCAAGAAGCAACAACCATAAGGGAAGGGCTTAACATTGATTTCTAGCCAGCAGCTGAGCTATTATTTGATGGAACAGCCCCATTTGCAGAAGACCAAGCTGAAGATGTTGATATGGCTGAAGGAGAGGAGCAGTTCTACTTTGAAGAATATGAGCCCCAACCAAGAGATAGTAGTGGAGTGAGAGAGACAGCCAAGAGGGTGACACTTCTTCAAAAGTGGAACAAGTGGCATGGTAAGACCATCAATACTTTGAAGAGTAATGTGAAGAAGATGTTTAAGTCAATAAGAGGCATGAAGAAAGAGATTGCTGAGTTGAAGAGTAGAAACTCATCTCCAGCACATTCTGAGCATTTGAGGAGGAGTAAATCCACTAGAGCCATACCTAGGGCTGAAAACCCAATGGAACCTTCAAGAGCTTCATCATATGAGCCATTACAGAGGAGAAGAGGTTCAATTCACACATAACAGCAGTTTCTGAGGCACTCGACCAGTGCACTCGAACCAGCACTCGACCGAGCACCTGCAATGCACTCGGCCGAGCACTTGCCTAGACCTCCATATGGCATCCCAGCTCAACCAGCTTATCCAAGCTACCCCTATGGCCATGCTTATCCTCCATACCAGCCTCACTACTATGTGGACCCTACTTTCATGCAACACATCTACTATGGGCAGCCAGGACAGCCATTCTATCCTCCACCACCCACTCGACCAGGCCACTCGATCAGGCACTCGACCGTGCGCCAATCCGTGGTCATTGTCGAACTCCCTCCCTCTCCACCAAAAGTTCAAATGGATGCTCAAGACACTGGATACTCTTATGACAGCATGAATGATGTTGTAGATGACTTCTTCCACAACCCATGAGGTACCAACACCACCTATCTCATTGTTTATACCATTTCATTTCATGTTTTGTTTGTTTTGGTTCTTAAATTCTCTTTCAAATTTTTATTACACAAGGGACTGGGTAATTTAAGTTTGGGGGGAAGGTTTAAGACAGCATTTGACATTGTTTTCTATTTTCTTATTTCAAATTTTTTGCATTATCATGTTAGTACTTGCATTTCATCTAATACATAGAAAAACACTTAAAATTTAAAAAATTTTGCGAAAAAATCTTTACAAAAAAAGAGTGTTCATGTAGTTTGCATTGCATATTAAGATCTTGTTAACATGTTTCATATAGAACTGTTTCATATATTGCATTAAGGATCTATGATGAGTTTAGCCTTGTTAACTTGTTTAACTTCACTAAACTAGAATCAGTGCCCAAGTTAATAGTACATTAATGCTAGTTGAGTGGCTAGATATATAAGATTGAACCAAGGCTAGAATTCCTACATTGGATTCAGGTTTAAATTAAAGCATGTTGACATTTGACATCATTTCCTACTTATAAGAACCTAATATCACTACAAGAAAATCTCTCCAAACCATAAAACAGCCACAACTATTTTGTAGCTAGCATATATTAGCCACAAACCAAACACAAAATTATGTTGTGGCCATGTTGTAGCTATGTTGTAGCAATTTGTGGCTAATTAGCCACACAAAAAAATTCATAGCTAGTTATAGCTAATTAACCATAAATTAGCAAAAGATTAATATGTGGCTATTATTTTCATAGCTATAGTTATTTTGTGGCTACTCTAAATTCTATGCACCAAAATTTACACGTATGATAAACAAAATATTTAATCTACATGATTGAATTATGTCTAACACATAAACAAGTAAAAGAGATAAGAAATGTGACTAAGTGGAGATGCAATCCACTTATGTTGGTGAAAAATCTATACTATTAATTAGAGAGTACTCCAGCAAAAAAAAAAATTTACAATTATTCCACATATTGTCCCTACGGTGAAAGAAAGGAAGAAGAGAAAGAAAAAAAATTTAAGAGCAAAGATGTAATACAATCTATACAAAACACGCGGATCTGATCTGTTTGGGATTATGTTATTCGGATTGTAGTTATATTAGACGTGTATCCAAACATCATCTTCTTCTTAAACCTGTACAAGAGCAAATCTTCTAATAAATTGTAATCTTCTTGCGTATCATAACAATCAGTTAAATGAAATCAATTTATTAACTGCATATATTTTCTGTTAATCACAATTATTCTCATTTCTAACAATCACAACTACCCTTTTGAATTGATTGCCTTTTGTTCTTCGTAATTAAATATGCTATAAACTAAAAACAGAAACAGTTGGATTGAATCTCTAATCTTACTATGCAGTTTTATATCAAACCCACAATCAAATCACAAACAGAATATATTACATTGATTGCATCAAATATTCTACCTTTCACCCAAAGCTACGAAGAACAACTGTTATAAAAACCATAAAATACACCGTAAATCATAAAACTCATCAAACATTCATACAAACATAGTAGAAATTCACTTTTTTATCGCAGTCATGGTGACCACCAATGGTTTTACACATGTTTCCGAGCTCAAAGCCTTCAAAAAACCTGGAAGATAAGAGTCAAGATCGTCCATACATGGAAGCAATATACAACATACACTGGTGAGACAATAGAGATGATATTGTCTTATTCTGCAGTAAGTTTCTATCATTTTCCCTAAAACTTATACCATACACATTTGTGAAGGTAACTATTATTGATTAACTATTTGTGTATTATTTAAATCTATATTATTTTCTAAGCTCTGTTTTCGAAAACATAATTTGAATTGTGTTATAAAAACAGGATGTTTTCAAATGATGTGAAGACTGTCGAGGATGTTGAAGTGGTGGAACTAAATGAGTGAAAGAGTTTCATGGATTGGTATGGTTCTAAGCAAACGTTTTGTTTTTAAAACTTAGATGCTGTTGTAATAATTTATTATGGTTTTTTTTGTGTTTGAACTAAACCTACTGTCTCATCCGTAGGTTTATTCTCAAACTTTTTTCCATACCATTGATAACTTTTATTTAATATAATTTATAAATACAGACTTTGGTAAACTTTTATAAATTGGTAACATAAACTATTTAATTTATGTAACTAATAAATATTTCTAGGAGAAAATAATTTTGTTGAATTAAAACTTGATAGTACTTACCTGGATAGTACTTACCAGGATAGTGTATATAATTCCTCATTACTATACGTCCCATTTTGTAAGGTAGTTGAAACTTTGGCCAAAACCAGAATTACCCTGACAAGTAAACAAATTTCTCATTTGTTTTGTTAAACGAAAATTAACACTACAGCCGGTGTTCAACCAAATTTATTAGCTTTCTTACCTTTCATTTGAAATTTTTTTGTAAACCCAGTATGTTCATACCCCTCCTTCAATCCAATTGTCGAATTATAATAGTGTCTAATTCAAGAAAATTTTATCCTAAACAGACAAAACATAACTATTAGAGTTTCGAATTCATCAGAGTTGATGGATAAACAATATTCGAAAGGGTTTTTTTTGCTTATCTTTCATTTAGGCTTGATGGGGTTATCCTGTTTCGTGATAACAAATCAAGAAAGAAACATAAAATTAAATATCAATCATAATATTGATTCCATTTCAATAACAAATACAAAATTTAAAATTGGAAATAGATTCAAACTTGTAGAAGAAGATCCATATTCGATTCAATCCATTTGGAATCCAGATCGACGCTATATGTATAGGAAATAGAACAAGAAAATTAGAAATCTACATCGAATCTTCCTAATTGAAAAGGCGAATATATAAATAAAAGGTCGATCTATTACCTTACTTTTCCTTTGAAATCGAAATCAGAGAAATACAAAAAGACAGCTGATCAGATTAATCGAGAATAAATCCGATCATGTTGCTTTAACGTGGGATTCCGATCGAGAATATCATTGCCTCGGAGATATCCGATATGGATTATTAGGTGTCTTGATTCCATTTTTGCTCGATCAGACAAAACTCAGTAATTTTTTTTCTCAAACCGACAAAACACTCTGTATATCGTTTGACTGTTTGTATTTTGTTGTCTCTTTGTTTTCCCGGATACATCTTTACGAAGATAATATTCTTAATGGGCCAATATCGGATTTAAATAAATCCTACTGATCCAATTAATAAAAGTTTTCATCTTATGGCCCATTAAAATCTAAAATACAATTTGATGATATTTATGTATAGGTTATTAAATGATACGAAATAAATGTTTTGTTGTGACAAGGGGAGGTATTGGTTTAGGATTTAGAAAAAATTTTAATAACTTTAAAAGTTAGGTAAAATATGTTGTTATTCAATCAAGACTTTTAAAAACTCTTTAAAAATTTGGTGTTATTGGTTGTAGATTTGTAAAAAATTATCTAAAATCTTGATAAATCTAGTGTTATTGGATTAAGAGTTTTATAAAGTCATTAAAAGTTTTATGTTGTTCAAGTAAAACAAAAGAATCTTGGATTGTTAATGAATTCAAATTTTATGTTATTGGTTTAGGATTTTATATCATTTCCTTCATAACAAAAGTCATGAAAACTCTTTCATCAAATAGAAAGATTTTACAAGATTAAAAAAAACAAATCATCAAGATTTTAAAAAACTTCCTAAACAATCTCTTTAGAATCGTTCATTTTTAACTTTCAATTTTCTATAATTTTAACAATCAGCAAGAACATAAAATCATTAAAATTCTTTGTAAATCCTAAACCAATTGAGGGTTATCAACGATAAGAAACCTATCGAGTCATAAAAAAAAAAAAAAAAAAAATCAAGTCGATGAAAACCCAAAAAATTGATTACATGTGTATACTGTTTCTTCAAGAAAAGATAAAACTGACGTTGTATTCTGCACCACCACTTTTTCAAAGGAATGCAAAATCAATCAAGGAATGGAAGAGAACCTACAAAATGTTTAAAGAGATAAATTTACAATTTACCCAAGAAATTCTGGTCGGTAATCTGAAAAACTCATAAGAAATCGCTTTCTAAAATTGAACTAGATTCAGAGGACTAACCAGTCTTCGTGATGAGATGAGACAAATCAGAGGAGGAGATTGGTTAAGGTACAAATTTTGAGGCTACGGAGGAGGAAGAGAGGAGGCGGAGGAAAAAAAGAAAAAAGAGGGACAAATGAATTTTACGATGAGATTAGGTTACAATTCTGTTTGGGTAATTTTTTTTCCCCAACACAAAATATAATAAATCTTATATTATAATCATATAAATTATATGACTCATTAGCATGTTACCGATGTAGGAAATTTGTTTTCCGCTGATCATATTTAATTGTTTTGTCTATTAAATTATAAAT
The DNA here is from genome assembly GCF_030686135.1 of Camelina sativa. Lineage (NCBI taxonomy): Eukaryota > Viridiplantae > Streptophyta > Magnoliopsida > Brassicales > Brassicaceae > Camelina > Camelina sativa. The sequence goes on along the minus strand of NC_141886.1, from coordinate 16,455,045 downwards.
TAAATTAAACATTAAAATAATAAATTATGTTTTAACCAAAATATTTTTTGCGATGTATCGCAGGTTTATTAGTATCTATATTTTGGCTTATCAAAAAAATCAAAACTCGCTTAACAGATGCGACTAAGGGTTTTTAGTTTATATGATATTATCATGATGGTTCACAAATCCAAAGGTTTTTATTAAATATAACAGATTTATGAGTTATTCCTATTTTTTGGAAAATATTTAACAACTAATTACAAAAGTATCTTAGATATAGTATTAACATGTTATATAGTTTAAAATATAAGTAAACTAATTTTCAAAAATTTAAGCTTCTCTACGAATTTTTTTTTTATGTTTAAAATTATTTATTATTAATATTAGTTTTTTTCTTTAAATATATTTTATAAAATATAAGAGTGATACTGTTCAAACAAATTAAGAGATAGTGATTTAGTAAAACGTCACTAATCATATAAAGTCAAGCATGGCAGATGCGGATATGCTATATAATTTATAAAATATGTTGCAAGACGAATGCAACATGACAGGTTTGAACAATTACACCAACACGAAAACTATTTTATTTGCTATATTTGGTTAATTTTGGTTAGTTACGGTTATCTATTAATAACCAAACTAAACCAAAACTTCCAAAATATATGAATATTTATTATATTACTCTATATACAAACCAACCGAAACCAAATGAAAGCCTAATTTTGGTAACTGAATGTCCAAGCCTAATTTTTACTACATCTGGGCGTTCGGGTACCGTTCGAGTTCGGATCGAATATTTTGGATTTTCGGGTTTAGAGATATAGGATCCGTTTGGGTATTTCTATACTTTGGGTTTGGATCAGGTATATTTGGATATCTGTTTGGATTCTGGTTTTGATCGGGTTTGGGTTCGAGTTTTTAGATTTAGAGATTTGGAACCCGTTGGGATATTCTAAAATTTTGAATACAGTTCGAATCAGATTTGTCGGATTGGCTTCGGATCAGATTTTTGGACCCAGATATTTTGCCCAGGCCTAATTTTAACTCTAAATTCGAGTATTTTGTTTTAAAAAAAGGTAATCGTAACTAATTGGAAAACAGGTTACGGTCGAACAAAAATCGATATTATAATCATGTCTTCAATTCAAGTATGTGGAACTATTTACTCCTGTAAATCTCGCGAAACGGGTTTTTCTAAGGTCAAAAGATTTTAAACTCGACCGGTATAACGTGTTGGGGTTTATCCTTTTTATATCTCTATTTAGGTTATTCTGCTTGACGATGTTTTAATTCATTTTCCTGATTATTTTTCCCGTTGGATAGTTTATAAGTATGATAGAAATTTAAATGGTCAATTTGGTTAACAACTCATTCGGATTCATCGTTATGTCTGTCCAAGTTCCATGTGAAATCCGTCTTATTTCAAACATTCGCAAACTATATTGAAATCAAACCAATATAAATTTGGATTATACATACTATACTAAAATTAGAATATAAAGCTACTATAAAACTCATGTGTTATAAATCAAAACACCTAAGTGCATATCCAAAATCTTGAAAAAAGTATTTAGAAAAACATCTGCACGTACGTGCGGGTCCGATCCCTAGTAAAGACTTAAGAATTATCTCAACGATTATGTTGGTGAAAAATGTTACCGCTTTACTCTCCATTTATTTTATTTATTACTCTCTTTAACCTAATTACTATATTAACTTTTTCTCTTGACGACTTGACCTAAGTCTTTTTCTCTTCCTCCCACTTTCTCTCCTTCCTTTCCTGCCACTAGAGCTGTCAAACCATTGAACGAGTCTATTTAGACATTTTTTTAAAAATGGGCAGAAATTAGACAGTCCCAAATGGACAATGGTCCAAAATGTGTTCATACCCACTAAGACCATGTCCAAATGGACAACCCACTTTTATTTTTGTTGTTTTTCATCTATTATGTATGAGTTTTATTTTTGTTATTTTTTTTCTTATAAAATCTGAATCTTATTTTTGTTACTTTTCACTTATAAAATCTGATTTTTTTTTGTTCAACCATAAAATCGGATTTTTTTTTGTTCAACCATAAAATCTGATTTTTGTTTTTGTTATTTTCTTTAACAAAATCTAATTTTTTTTTGTTATTTTTCACTTATAAAATCTACTAAATTTGGTTATGTATTGTTCTTTGATTCTTCCATTGTTCTTAGATTATGGAAAATTTTTTAGCCTTTAAGAAACAAGAAACAAATGGAGACTATATATGATTGGGGATTTTGCATAAAATAAAATCAACAACACATAACTATTAAAATCAAGTAGTCAACAACACAAAACTATTTAGTAGCAAAGTCAACAATACATAACCAAATTTAGTAGCAAAGTCAACAATACAAAGCCAAACTTAAGTAGCAACAATTGTTCCTTCCTCCTCCACAAACTTGAACTCATCACCTACAATATTCAAAACAAAATCAGAACTCATCACCTATAAATTCATCAACTACAAATACAATATGCAAAAAAACGTAGAATTTTTACGAATTTTTTGACATCCCCTAAACCAATTTCTTGCACATATCAAAGCTTGGACATTTGTTGGTTATAGACAACTCCTATACTTGTTGAGAACACGGCTACCAATGCTAAAGGATGATTCTGATGCAACCGTTGTGATTGGAATACTTAAGACATCAAAGATCAATCATCTATCTCCCTAATCTACCTAGCCCAAAGTTCTAAAAGATCTACTCACTCATGGTTATGATCACACAAAGGTAGAGGTTTGATCTTTGTGAAATCATAATTAGAGATTGTAGAATAGGAGATTTGAATAAGAAATTGCTATTAAAAATTTAGAAGTACTCAATCATTCAAGAAACCAAGAGTAAACAAGCTTAAGAACCCTAAGTGGCTACTAAACAAAAGATAAGATAAGAGATAAGTCTCCCCTTAATAGGGTTAGAGTATTTATAGGAAAACAGAAAAGGACCTAGGTCAACCCAAAACATACTGGGTCAAACCCGGATTAAAACTAAAACAAGTGTGGTGTTGGCTCCAGCGGCCATGGTTTGGCCGCTGGTGGTGGCGATCTTCCTCTTACTGAACTCCATAGGCCAGCTCTTGACCGATTGGGATGGTCGTTGGTACTGACGATCAAATGCATCTCCTCTTCACTCGGCCACCGTTTGGCTGCTGCTCTTGGCCGCTGCTCCTGGCAATCAATGCACGCCTACTCTTCCATCAGCCGGTGCTTGGCCGCTTGTCCTGACCGATGATGGTCGTGTATGCTTCCTTATCCCTTGTCACTTCTCCAATTCCACTTCTCTTTGCTTCTTTGCACCAAAACAAGTCCAAATGCTCCAAATGTGTTGAGATTACTCCATGAACCTGAGAGATAACACACTAGATGAAAATGCTCCTAAAGCAACCTAAAATGACAAGATTATACAACGAAACTATGCAAAAACAAGGCTTAAAACCCAACAAAAACACAAGATATCAGTTAGTAAATCCTAAAAATAAAAATAAAAATAACTAAATCCTACCAGTGGGTGGTCTCCCACTCAGCGATTGTTTTAAGTCATTAGCTTGAGTTGGCAGCGGATTAGGTAGAAGGTGCATCATCCAAACGCACAATGTGTCCGTCTGGTATCCCGGCGTTAGCCCAATAATGGTTCACTCTCTGTCCCTTAACAATAAACTTCTCTCCCTTGGAGTTTAGCAGCACAATAGCTCCATAAGGGCAGACTTCTTGGATAGTGAATGGTCCGGACCAGCGAGAACGAAGCTTACCTGGAAACAGCTTCAAGCGAGAGTTATACAGAAGTACTTGATTATTAGGCTCCAAATTTCTGGAGATGATCTTCTTATCATGATAAGCCTTGGTTCTCTCCTTGTATAGCTTAGAGTTCTCAAATGCATGATGTATAAACTCATCCAGCTCATTCAGCTGAACCAACCTTCTCTCTGAAGCTGTCTTGGCATCAAAATTCAGCAATTTAACAGCTCAGGCTGCTTTGTGCTCTAACTCCACTGGAAGATGACATGTTTTCCCATAAAGCAGATGAAAAGGTGTAGTGCCAAGTGGTGTCTTATATGCAGTCCGATATGCCCAAAGTGAATCATCTAACTTGGCTGCCTGATCATTTCTTGTAACACCCACTGTCTTCTCAAGGATTTCTTTGATTTGGCGGTTAGAAACCTCAACTTGACCACTAGTCTGGGGATGATATGGGGTGGCTACTCTATGTTGAACTCCATACTTCTTCAACAACTTATCAAACACTTTATTAATAAAGTGCTTACCTCCATCACTGATAATAATCCGAGGCACTCCGCACCGTGGAAAGATAATGGTCTTAAACAGCTTAAGAACAACAACAGAATCATTCTTGGGACTTGCAATAGCTTCCACCCACTTGGAGACATATTCAACAGCAACCAGGATGTAGTTGTTAAAACGGTCCCATAAAGTCAATGCCCCAACAATCAAACACTTCAACCTCAAGAATGAAGTTTTGTGGAATCGCATGCCGTTTGCTGATTTGACCCTTCCGCTGACAGGCATCGTATCTTGAGACAAACTCATGAGCGTCTTTGAACATTGTTGGCCACCAAAAGCCTGCTTGGAGAACTTTGGAAACTGTCTTGAATGTAGCAAAATGTTCGGCATAGTCAGATCCATGACAATGAAACAAAACGTCAGGTACCTCACTTTCTACTAAACATCTTCTGTAAACTCCATCACTGCAATGCTTATACAAGTAAGGTTCATCCCAATAGTATCTCGTAAGATCTCTCAAGAATTTCTTCTTAGCATACCCTGTAAACTTGTCTGGGTCCACCTCTGCAGCAAGCTAATTTGCGATATCAGCATAGCACGGTTGATCAGAAGTAGTTACAGCAGCCACGTCGTCATCAAACGCATAACCCGATGATTCTTGAACCAAGCGTCGATCGATGCTTAATGATGAATCGGTCGATGCAATCGCCAAGTCCTGTTCGTATCGAGATTCAGCATTGATCGATGCACCAGCTGAGTCGATCGATGCATTGCCACGAGTCTGCAAAACTTCCCGAGACAATGTAGCTTGAGAACCAATTTCAACAAAGTAGACATTCTCCTCTGGCAGTGAATCATGAATTGGAACATCATCTTCTATCTTAATCCTTGATAAATGATCAACTACTCCATTCTCTATCCCTTTCTTGTCCTTAACCTCAATGTCAAATTCTTGAAGAAGAAGAATCCATCTTAATAACCTTGGCTTGGCATCCTTTTTCTACATCAAGTATTTGAGTGCAGCATGATATGTATGAACTATTACCTTTGATCCAACCATATAAGAACGAAACTTCTCAAAAGCAAACACTACTGCTAGCAGCTCCTTCTCCGTTGTTGCATAATTCTTTTGAGCATCATCAAGTGTTCTACTAGCATAGTAAATAACATGAAGTTTCTTATCCTTCCTCTGTCCTAGCACTACTCCCACTGCAAAATCGCTGGCATCAGACATTACCTCAAAAGGAAAATCCCAATCTGGTGGTTGAACAATTGGAGCACTCACTAACTCTTGCTTAATCCGTTCAAAAGCTAAACGACATTCATCAGTAAACTAAAACTTGACATCCTTGCATAATAGAGCTGAAAGTGGTCTAACTATCTTATTGAAATCCTTGATGAAGAGTCTGTAGAACCCTGCATGTCCAAGAAAACTCCTGACCAGCCTCACATTATCTGGTGGTTGAAGACCTGTCATCAGTTATATCTTAGCGCGGTCAACTTCAATACCAGCTTCTGAAACCCTGTGACCAAGCACTATACCATCTCTAACCATAAAATGGCACTTCTCCTAATCAAGAACTAAGTGCTTCTCTTCACATCTAGCTAGCACTTTGCAGAGATTATCCAAACAGCTCTTGAATGCAGAGATTATCCTGTCACGCGGGTGACCCGGGTTCGGTCCTCAGCAACGACGCAAAAATTTGATATGGTCAAATTGTAATACCCTAATGGTACTAACAACCTTGCAGTTGTAATACTCTAGGGGTCGAATCCACAGAGACTCTAGATCACACAATAATCTAATTAATCTTTTAGTTATGCTAAATCAAAATATTAATTTAAAAACGATGCAGAAACAAAATTAAAAAGTGTTGTAAATTCAAAAGATCAAATAGCTAGGCCTAGGGAATTTCTCAGGAAATCACAGATTATTAAATCAATAAATTAATAGGATTCAAGCAATTTAAATTAGATCTAGAACTCTAAACTCTTTTGTAAAATATATCAGTTCTCACTGCAAATATTATCTTAATTTAAAACCAGAAAATTCAAATCTCTTTGTAAAATTCAAAGTTAAAAATCAGCTTTAAAAACAAGTTTAGATTCTTCACAAAATTAGTAAATCAAATCTCTTTGCAGGAAATAATTTTGCTCATCAAAAGTTTTTATCAGGAAAATCAATTATACTCTCATATCAATTTATTTTCCTAGATTATTAATTCTATGTGACCAATCAGGAATTAATATGAAGAACAACCTAAGATGAAGATCACAGAAGATAATGAATCCTAAAAATAACAGATCTAATAAACCATAAAAACCCTATGAAAAACCTTAAACCTAACAAGCAGGCTACTCAGACATATTCAATGAAGAACAAAACATCTTTTCTGAATAATAAGCAATTCAAATTAAGAAGTAAGAAGGGAGTTCAAGAATCTTCTCTCTACAGATGAAATCAGATCTATCTCTCCCAAAGCTCTCAATATCTCTTCTTTCAGTAAGGTTGCAGAATAAAACTCTCTCTAGAGAAAAACTAAGGTCTTAACAATGACCATAAAAATCCTAAATATACTCTAAAACACGTCTTGGGCCTTAATTGCAAATAAGGGAAACTTGGGCTTGTAAATCTTCTAAAGCTTGTGAGAAAACATCTGATTGGCTTGTGGCAGCTACATCGATCGATGCAGAGGTAGCATCGGTCGATGCATACTCTTGAACTTGTCTCCCACCTTCGTTGATCAGCATTAATGCTTTGATTATGCTCCAAATCATCCTTTTTTGCTCTTTTGTGTTCCATCCGTGCCAATGAGTACATAAACCTATAAAGACTCAAAAACAACCTAGAAAGCAAATCAAAAGACTCAAAAAGTACACTTATACCATGGTTAAAAACCACAAAAACCATGATATATCAGTGACGATCCGAGAATGAGACGGTATAGCTCGAGGACGACGGTCTAAGAGTGCAGGCGGTGCAGTTCGAGGGTTGCGACCTGAGAATGTATGAGTGAGAGAGCAAACAATGTCTAGAACGTGGGTATGAGCATAGTGACTGGATGTAGACCTTGGAGGTCGAGAGTGATCTCGTGATTTTTGTGTTGTGCTGACTAGTGAGGTCAAGGTTGTGTGAGCCGTTGGGACACGTGGATGTGTGGACTGTTGCAGCAGTTGCACGGGAAGCCTTGTTGGATGTGTTCAGTCCGGTCGGAGGATGTGCAGGACGTGGTGACGGTTGCATGATAGTCCTTGATGGATGGACGATATTGCGGGATTCGAGGACGAATCCTAGTTGGTGGGGAAGAATTGTAACATCCGCGAACCGGAATCCCGGTTTAAGGGATGCATCGGTCGATGCGCTATGTGCATCGGTCGATGCAAGGTCGGTTTTATGCAGACGAGTTTAAGTAAAACATTGCATTTCGGGTTAGGAAAACCCTATAAAACGTGTATAAAAGGGGTTTGTTGTGTTGTGGCCGAGGTTTGGCCATTTTTTGGAGAAAAGAAGAGAGGAAAGAGTTTTTGAGTGTTCTTGAGTGTTCTTGAGGTTCTTGGGTGTTGTTCCTGTAGAGATCTGTAGCTGGGATCGTTGTAGGAGCTTCCTAGGAGCGTTGTTTTGCTTGTTTGAGGTTCAAAATCTTCTTAGAAAAGGTAAGTGCATGACCATGGCTTATCGAAGCTGGAGATTTCTCTGATCTGCTTGTTTATGTGTTGTTTGGCTTGTTAGAATGTTATTTGGGACGTAGGGAAGCTTTCTTGGGGCTTGGATTCGAGTTTTGTGGTTGTAGAAACGAAGATCCGGCGAGAATCTTGGGAAAACGATGCTCGGCATGTGCATCGGTCGATGCATTTCGTGCGTCAGTAGATGCAAATGCGAGAACGGCGCGTTAAACGTAAGGTTTTCATGCTATATCGAGCATACGTCGGTCAATGCAGTGTGTGTGTCGGTCGATGCAAGCTTGTGTTGGTCGATGCAACCCCAGTTGGTGTCATTCGATGCATGGTTGGTGTTGGTCGATGCAGAGTCCTGGTTTGTTATTGTTGGTTGTTGATTGTTGGTTGATGGTTAGAGATGTCTCTATTGCTTGTGTGTATAGTCCATTAGATGGGAAGATTGCCTTAATGAGTGTTTATAAAATACTCATGCATCTCAATTTGTGTTTGTGGTGCAATTAAAGGCAAGGTGTGATCGTGGAATCATCAAGGCAATGAGGAGGAGGATGATCTATGGTCTCATTTGTGTGTTGTTGCTTATAATATTTATGTTGGAACCTTGGTAAGAGTTATGTTAGGTGGCTGGATAGAATGGTTAGGAATGTTATTGTTTTGATGATGTATTGGTTTGTATTATTGATATGTTTCCGCTGTGCATAATGGTTGTTGGTTTAATGTTGAGTTGCGGTTTGGGTTGATTTAATTAAATAGTATGGGATGCTTAGTTATATATTATCTTTATTAAAAAAAAGGTTCGGGTTGTTTCAGATAGATCAGAGCTTTTTTTCTAGACTTGACACTCTTTCTCTGATCCCTATTCCCATATTTTTAAGAATCTCGCTTACTTCAATATATTAATTTCTTTCATCTACCCAGATCTATTCCTTTTTAATAAAAGTTGAAGAGAAAAAATTATCTATTCTTATCTCAATTAAACCAATTTCTTGTAGGGAAGTTCTTCGAATTGATTGGGTTCCTTTTTTCTTTCAATCTTTATTTGGATTTTCCTATGAATCTTAGGGTTTTGGTATCTAGATCTTGGTTTTGTTTTGTAATTTTTTTTAATTATTTTGTTGACTATTTATTGAATTTGTGTTTTCTTATTTGTTGCAGAAAGCTTTGGAAGTCTTATGCTTGTTTTTGATTCTCTAAGAAGCTAAGTTGTTTCTTTCATCAATCTTAAAGTTAAATTACTCCAGTTTATCTTAATTTCAAGCTCTAATCTCTTAGATCTTCTGTTTTATTCTAGTTTTGTCGTCTTTTTTTTTTTGTATTTTTCAGATTTTGACGGTTTCATATATGAAAAAAAACCACAAATAAAAAAACTTCGGTAGAAGAGGAATCAGAGAGTGAAGGAAAGAATCTGTATTGTATATAGATAATCGTATATGTATATGTGTATGTATATGTTTGTGTATATGTTTATTTGTAATACTGAATGATGTTTTTTTTAATAAATAATTTAAGTTGCCACAAACAATTTTTATATATCCATGACAAAAATAACCACAAAAAAACACAAATATAAATGTTATAGATACGATTTGTTTTGTTGCAAGTTGTGGTTATTTGCCACAAAATCTGTTGTGGTAAATCTGTGGCTAATTTTCCGGGAATAGCCACAACGAGAAATTAGCTACAACGTTATAGCCATAAAATTTTGTTGTGGCTTTCCGATGCTATTAGGATAATAGCCATAAAATATGGGTTATAGTGACAAATTTTGTTGTGGCTTTGGACAAGTTTTTTTGTAGTGTATAGACTTTAATTATCAGTTTATGCATTGCTTTAAACTCGTAGATACTACATATTTGAATTATTTTTTTTCTTTTTATCACTCTTGTTGATCCAAGTAACTGGTTTCATCATTAAATCAGTTTCTCCTACCTATAACAAACTTTTCTATCAAGCCATGTTTATTCTTGGGTGTGAGGCCTATTTTAGGATTGAGCTTGGTAGAAAGTGTTAAGTTTGAACTGACAGGAATAAAGCCTTGTGTAGTTCTAGTTTGCATTTTTCAAACTAGATAGGACTAGGTGGTTTAATTTGTGGGTTTGGGACTTGGTTTGTTTGAAAAATAAAAGGAAAGAGGGAAAAGAAAAAGAAAAGGTTAAATTCTTTAGAAGAGAAGTGTTTTTAAATAAATTTAAGCTCTAAGTGAAAGAATGGGGTGGTATAAAAGTTTTAAATAAGGTTCTGGTCAAAGAAAAGAAAGAAAGAAAAAAAGAGTCTTGTTATGACTTGGGAAACAAGTAAAAAAGAGAACCTTAGTTTTTAAGAAAAGAAACATCCATTCCACTAGAGAAATCAAGTAAGAAACCTATCTGAAGACTTAAAAACAAAAAAGAAAAAGGGTAAAAGAGAAGAGATGAAGATAAAGGGTAAAACTAGGAGATTTTAGGGTTAGAATGTTAGGATCAAACACTTTGGGTAGACAAGGTTCTGTTATTGTATGTGTCTAAGTGTTCTTACCTTTAGCCTTCTTCTAATGCTCAATCCAATTTTTGTGAGAGAAACCTTGTATTTGATAAGTCCCACTCTAAAAGAGAGACCATCTTTGTCTCTATGCCTTTATTACCAAGCCAAATGAGTTTAAACATTGCATAATCTAATTCATGTTCTTGTTTAATGAATGTTAAAGGTAATGATTGATTTGAATGCATTTGGATGTCTAAGGTTTGAATCAGTTAGGGTTGTGAAAGGCTTATCTAAATCTTTAAGTATAGCTCATTCACCTGGCATCATGGTATTAGTAACTTGGACATTGATTCTAGCTATTCTATTAACAGGTTTTAGGTTCCGAGATCCCACTTTCAAACCTCACTACCTACTTATGTCTTGTATATTTGCTTCAGGGCAAACAAAGACTAAGTTTGGGAGAGTTGATATGCATATATTTTACCATGTTTCACCATTGTTTATTTACACCTTTAGCATGATTTACTAGCTAGTTTTGTCATTATTGTGTAGTTTAAGGTCTATTTATGCATTAGATTAGGATTTGCATTGTTTCATGTTTAAACAGGTGATTTGGACCCCAAGGAGCATGAAAATGAGCTGAAGAGGAGTAGAGTGCAACCAGTGAAGCAGAAAAAGGCTGAAACAAGAAGAAATCAAAGGTTTAGAGGCCACTCAACCACCACACCCGAAGACACTCGACCGTGTGCTGTTCAGGGACTCAACCAGTGAAGAAACAGAAGAAATACAACTCGACCATAGCCACTTGACCGTACATGGTCGAGCACATCAAGCCGCCTCTCTATTTTGTCTGTTAGCTAATTTAGGGCTTCTCTCTTATCCTATAAATATCTCTTGTACCCCATGGCCTCCCAAAACTCAGGATAGGTCATAAAACACATTAGCAGCCACCAAAAACCTAGCTTTTACCCTTTTTTGGGTTTTTAGCATTGGTTTACATCATTTGCCACTTTTGTTCTTGGTTTTCTCTAGATTTTCATACTTTGTAAGTTCCATAACTTTCTGGGTATTGAGAATCTGAGTTTGTTTATTTATATAAAGTTATAGATCTTTATCTCATATTTCTCATCATGTTAGTTTCATTAATTTATGGGTTTAAGTTTATCATTATCATGTTTTGTTCATCTGAGTAGTGAGCTAGGATTATAGAGATGGATTAGGCTGGTTTAGGGTTAAGGCATTTTAGATTGGTCAAGCTTGTTTGCTCATAGATCTCTTCTGGGTTAGATGTCCTCTAAGCTGTTCTTATATCTGAGAGGGTAAGAACAGATCTTAAGCTTCTTTGCATCATACCAATGTTTAGCTTGTTAGATAAAGCTAATACTAGAGATTATCATGCTTAGCCTAAGAGATTAGTTGTCTAAGGTGATTTTTGACAAATAATGATCTGGTTCTTTAAAGCCTGTTTAGTATGGTTTCACAAATGAGAGTTGGGTTAGGATGTTACTAAACTTGATTACTTCTGTCATGAGAGTGGATTAGTAAGTCTTTAAGAACATTTTCTATGGATAGCTCATGTTCATTGAGGTTTGTTGACCAGTTTAGATAGCCACAGTCTGAACACCAGCCCATGAATCCATCTCTAGGAGCCTACTTTGTTATTTGATTATCTGTTATCGCATCTAGTCTTGTTTCATTGCTTTTTAATCCGTTTAAAGTCAAAATAGCTTATGTTCTTCATATTTTATCACTCGACCTAGCCACTCGACCATGCACACGGTTGAGTGCTTGATCGAGCACCATCTGGGTTGCTTAGTTTACATTCCCGTTTCATTTAGTTTACTTTCTGTTTATGTCCTGCATCTTTATAGTTTTTCATTGCTTATATCTAGTTATTGCTACTATTTAACTTAGTCTTTGCTTACTTTATCTTTGTTTACGTTGCATTAATTTTTGTTCTAAGTAATTTACATTCTGCATTTTCATTATTGACATTAGGTTGTTAGTTTAAACTCATAATCATACTTGGCTTAACTTGAATCACTTTTCACATCTTAAATGCTTGCATAATCACCCTTTATGGATTAGCATCTCTTATACTACAACTGCATAAGAGTATTGAAACCTCTTGCATTGTATCTGAGCATCATAGTCGTAGTCTGTTTGTTTGTTATCATACATTCATTCAAAGGTTTACCCATAGAGAAAAGAGTATGTTTCAGGCTCCCAAGTCTTCTCCTCAACACCATCACAGTCCCATAGAACTATCATCAAAGGATCCTTCTTCTTCCGAAGTTCCTTGATTCTCCACTCAAGAACCCTCACTTGTCTCTCTTCCAATGTCATGTTAGGCTAAAGATCCTCAGGAATCTTAGCCAACAACTGATCATCCTTGCGAAGACACTTTCGCAACATAGACACATGGAAAAACCTTGTGGAATACACGCATAACCTCAGATAACTCCAGCCTATATGCTACCCGTCCTACCTGCTCAATCACCCTGAACGGACTTATATACCCTAGACTCAACTTAGTTTCTGTCAATGACTTGTTCGAACCTCGCAACATAGCCATATTGAGGTACACTCTGTCCCCTACCTGAAACTCAAGATCTCTCCTCCTCTTATCGGCATAACTCCTCTGCCGATCCTGAGCTTCCTTCATGTTCAGCTTTAGAACCCGAATCTTCTCCCATGAGCCATTCTAGTACTCGCTTGATAGTTGTTGTTGTAAGCAAACTATACAAAGCTATGTCTTTTAAAGGCTCGACAACCTCTTTTCTTGGGGGGGGGGGGGGGGGGGAGGGGAGTTGTCGTCGCTTCTGGGAGAGAATGAGAAAGGGTGAGTTTGATGCTGAGAGCAAAGAGAGCCTTAAGAGGGTTAAGAGAAGTAGAAGGGAGATCCATCATCAATATGTGTGGAGAAGGATGTGATTACTTGGTGGTGGATTGAGAGAGACAAGGAGGCTCTCTCCTAGCTATTATCCAGGTAAGTCATGTTGTTTGGTGTTTATTTGATTATGTAATCAATGGCTGTGAACGTTTAGGGGTTTGTTGCGAAAGAGATATTGAACGGAGTCTCTATTCTGCGATTTCTGGGTTGGTGTCGGTCGACACCATTGTGGTATCGGTTGACACCAACACCTACAAACAAACATCAGAACTGGTTCGAGATGGCTACTTTGGAGCAACGTTTGGAGGATGAAACAGAGTCCGATTTGGCTGAAATTTGGTGGGGAGCTTCATGGTGGTACAATCTTCATATCCAACGGTGGATTTGTGAAATGATTGGTCGGTTTATGTTTTAATCAAGTGTTTGTATTATGGTCTGGTATAGATGGTTCAGTGGTAAAGTTGGGATGTCGAGCGACACCAGCATGTTTTTGTGTGTTTGGGTCCTAGGAGGACAGTGGGAGTTAGGTTTGGATGAGGAGAGATTGACGAAAGTGATTCCGTGAGCGTCGGTGTGTGTGTTGGTTTGCAAGTGGTGTGATGGGTGACATTCGACACCAGGTGGAGGTGCCGTTTGACACTAGAGGAGTTGATAGTGAGTTAGAATAATTGTGGGGAAGTGTTGTCTGAGGCTGGACAGAATCAAATATTCCAGCCCACCTCTCTTGTTACTTGGTCGCTTGCGGTGGTTGGTTGTACGACTCAGTAACTAGATGAGGTATTGTTTGGTGTATTTGTGTAAGTTTTTGTAAGAAGCGTTTTCTATGCCGGTTGTCTCGTCAAAATTATGGGATTCCGGTGAGATCATTTTCTGTGGATCCTATGTAAGGATTGAGAATCTGGGTGGAGCGTTTCAGTTTGGTATCAAAGCTTAAACGGTTCTAGGACAGGCTATGTAATAGAAATAGACTTGTCTAGGAAGATAGCTCGGAATTTCTATACAGGGAAAGGTTCCATAAATAGAAAGTTTCTAAAAATAGAAAGTTTTATGAATAGTTAGAATTTGTCTATTTTTCGAAAGAGTGCGTGTGAACATCCAAAGTGGTTGGAATGTTTGGAGTGTGGCCTAGGAGTGGCCAAGGTGGATGTGAGTTTTCGGGAAAGAGTATATGGTGGTTAGTATGACATTGTGACGTTTTACGCGGACATGGGGAGGTAATTCTTGTCGGGAGGTGCTTAGAGACGTCAAGATTTGGTTGCTCTAGGGACGCTGGGTTCCGAACAACTCATAAGGAGATGGTGGTTCTCCTGAGGGGATGGTAGTTTCACTATATACCGATAGCTTGAGGGGTGGTGGGCCCTGAGAGAGGCATAGGAGATGGTGGTTCTCCTGGGAGATGGTGGTTCTTCTAAGGGGATGGTAGTTCCCCTGGTACCAAGATCTCGTGGGTGAAGACCCAAGAGTGAGACTGTATGACTCGTGGACGGTGGTTTGAGAGTGAAATCGGTATGGCTTAAAGGTTTTGTCCTGAGAGTGGATGAGTTGGGAGCAAATAATGTTTTGGGTGTGTGACTAAGCATATTTACCGAATATAGATGTCGGGGTTGATGGTGGTTCAATCCCGGGTTTAGTGTTAACCATTAGGGTCAGGACTTTGTTTGACTAGTGGGGTCACGATTCTGTGGACCAATGGGGTCATAATTGTGTGGACCAGTGGGGTCAGGATTGTGTGGACCAGTGGGGTCAGGAATGTGCAGACAGTGGGGTTGGGATGGTGTGGCCCAGTGGGGTCGGGATAATGTGAACCGGTGGGGTCGAATGGTATTGACCGGTTGGGTCGGGATGGTGTTACCCGATGGGGTCAGGATGGAATGACGAGTGGGGTCATGGTGGTTTGGTCCATTGATGTCCTGGTTGCAGCAGACCGGATGGTTTGGTGGTGCAAACCGTTGCGACGCTGGTTGAATGAGTTTTCTGGTCGAGTGGCGGTGTTTTGCATATTCGAGGACGAATCTTTTGTTAGAGGGGGAGAATTATAACATCCCAAACTCAATTTTGGGTGGGTGTCGATTGACACCAAAGAGGTTGTCGGTCGACACCATTAAATTTATGGTCGTTCAGTTTGTTTTGAAATTGCTCGGTTTAACTTAGTTTGGGTTTGGAGAGAAAACCTTAAGTCTTTTAAAGGCTTAACAACCTCTTCTCTTGGGGGGGGGGGGGGGGGGGGAGGGGACTTGTCGTCTCTTCTGGGAGAGAATGAGAAAGGGTGAGTTTGATGCTGAGAGAAAAAGAGCCTTGAGGAGGGTTAAGAGAAGGAGAAGGGAGATCAATCATCTATATGTGTGTGGAGAAGGATATGATTACTTGGTTGTGGATTGAGAGAGAGAAAGAGGCTCTCTCATAGCTATTATCTAGGTAAGTCATTTGTCTGTGTTTATTTGATTAGGGAATCAATGATTTTGAACGTTAAGGGGTTTGTCTTGAAATAGAGCTTAAACGGAAGTTCTATTTTGTGATTTTTGGTTTGGTGTCGTTCGACACCATTGTGGTGTCAGTCGACACCAACACCTACAAATAGACATCGAGAACTGGTTCGAGATGGCTACTTTGGAACAACGTTTAGAGGATGAAACAGAGTCCGATTTGGCTGAAATTTGGTGGGGAGCCTCATGGTGCTACAAACTTCATATCCAATGGTGGGTTTGTAAAATAAACGGTTGGTTTATGTTTTAATCAAGTGTTTGTATTATAGTTTGGTATAGACGGTTTAGTGGTAAAGTTGGGGTGTCGGTCGACACCAGCAAGTTGTTTTATGTTTGGGTCCTAGGAGGACAGTGGGAGTTAGGTTTAGATGAGGAGAGATAGACGGAAGTGATATCGTGAGCGTCGGTGTGTGTGTTGGTTCGCAAGTGGTGTGATGGGTGACATTCGACACCAGGTGGAGGTGTCGTTCGACACTAGAGGAGTTGATAGTGAGTTGGAATAATTGTGGGGAAGTGTTGTCTGTGGCTGGACGGAATCAAATATTCCAACACACCTCTTGTTACTCGGTCGCTAGGAGTGGTTGGTTGTGTGACTCAGTAACTAGATGAGGTGGTGTTTGGTGTATTTTAGCAAGTTTTTGTAAGAAGCGATTTCTACACAGGTTGTCTCGTCAGAATTATCGGATTCCGGTGAGATCGATTCCCGTGGATCCTATGTGAGGATTGGGAATCTAGGTGCGGTCGTTTCGTTTGGCCACCTATGTCACCAAAGTGCACTTATCTTTTCGGTCAAGGGTCCTGAGAGAACTCCAGAATTAAGCGTGCTTGACCTGGAGTAGTCTTAGGATGGGTGACCTTCTAGGAAGTGACTGTTGAAACTGTCCGAGTGAGGACAAAACACAGGGAAAGATCATGTGGTGATTTGTAGGGATGGTAACAAGTCTTTAAAAACCTCCCGGACGTAGCAAACCGGCCATCGGATATTGATGGGTTCACGGACCTAGTGAAAGGACGTGAGGCTCATTAAAAAAGGTGAGTCCATAGACTGGGATTGGACATGGAGCCCACAAATAGGTGGCGGTCGGGGTGTTACACTTTGTCTCTTCTCTTTGCTGAAGACAAGAACGAAAACTGAAATTTTTATTTACATGAAACTTGTTGCAGTTTACAATACGATCACAATGTTTGTGTATAGACTTGAAACAATTTGATGAAACGTGACGAAGGATTAGACTCGTGACTCTACACTTGTGCCTTTTGACATAAGCGACTTTTCAAGACATCATGCCCCTTAAGCACACTTTTCACTTATCATACATAATTACATATTTCTATATGATGACGTAACTCAATTATCACTAATAGTCACATATTCGTCGCTTATAAACGACTATATTTAAGAGTCAAAAATTCGTCGCAGATTACCAATTTTGTTGCGACCGTTATTTTACGACTACTTAAGTAGTCGTTAAGTAGTTGCAAATAAAGTTTTTACGACTAATTAGCAACTATAGTAGTAGTCACCAATGGCTTGTCTTCTAGTAGTGGTTCCTAATAAGACTTGTGCCAAAAGATTCTGCCTTTCATTGATAATGACAAACGTATATATACAACCTTAAGAGACCGACTATACAAGCAATATATAGAAAGACAATATCACCTAAAGAGATATAGAAACTTGACAATATTCTGAGAAACATCTAGAAGATTAACATAGCCTTCACCAATACTCCCCCTCAAGTTGGAGCATGTAAATCACAAATGCCCAACTTGCGACATAAATACTCAAACTGCTGAATGTCGAGTCCTTTGGTAAAGATGTCAGCTATTTGCTCAGTGGTGTGTATCTTTGAAGTCCGCAATAGTCCAGCAGTAATCTCATCACGAACAAAGTGGCAATCAGACTCCACATGTTTTGTGCGTTCGTGAAAAACCGGATTAGCTGCAATGTGTAAGGCTGCTTGATTGTCACAATACAACGTTACAGGCTTGTCATGAGATATTTCAAAAACATGAAAGCAATTCTTGATCCCATTTAAGTTCAGACACTGTGTCAGCCATTGAACGATATTCCGCTTCAGCTGAAGAACGAGACACCACTCTCTGTTTTTGAGTTCTCCACTTAACCGGCGAGTCACCAAGCATCACCACAAAACCACTTAAGGACCGTCGCGTCAGTCGACATGATCCATGATCAGCATCACAATAGGCTGAAATACTAAGATCACTCTTAGCGGAAAGCATAATCCCTTTTCCTGGACAACCTTTAAGATATCTTACAACCCGCAAAGCTCCAAACCAATGTTTTTTTTGAGGTTGATGCATAAATTGAGCCAAAACATTCACAATATAAGACAATTCAGGTCTAGTAATTGTCAAATATACTAGACGCCCAACCAACCTGCGATAGCCATCGGGATCATCATAAAAATCTTTTCCATCCGCCGTGAGATTATGATTTTCCTCAACCGGAGTTGCTACTGGACGACCACCTAATAACCCACACTCTGAAATAATATCACATGCATATTTACGTTGAGATAAGTAAATGCCGTGTGAAGATCGAGCTACTTCAATACCAAGAAAATATTTGAGAGGCCCTAAATCTTTCATCCGGAAACATTGTCCCAAGTAGCCTTTAAAACGTTGAATCGCAGCACTATCATTCCCTCCAATGAGGAGATCATCAACATAAACAATCATGTATAACCGAAGCTCACCACGTTTGAGAACAAATAGAGAATAATATGTCTTCGACTGGACGAAACCATAGCCTTTAAGAGCTGTTGTGAGTTTAGCAAACCAACACCTTGGAGCTTGTTTTAAACCATAAAGAGACTTCTTAAGTTTACATACCTTGTTTCCATTAGAACCTTTGAATCCCAGTGGAAGTGTCATATAAATTTCTTCAGTCAAATCACCGTGAAGAAATGCATTATGAGCATCCATCTGATGAACTTCCCAATTCTTTGCCGCTGCGATTTTCAGAAATATACGCACTGTAGTCATCTTGACAACCGGAGCAATTGTCTCATCATAATCTACTCCTTCTGTTTGTCGATTTCCCAATATCACCAATCTGGCTTTATAACGCTCAATAGTTCCATCCGAGTTATATTTAATCGTATAAACCCAACGACATCCGATAGCTACCTTCCCTGGGGGCAGATCCGTGATATCCCATGTGTCATTTATTTCGAGTGCCTCAATCTCAGTACCCATGGCATTTCTCCACCTTTCGTCTTTAACTGCTTCTGCATAATGTCGTGGTGCCGTATTCACCATAATTGCAGCCAGAAAAATTTTATGGCTAGCTGAGAATCTATCACAAGTAACATAGTTCGCAATAGGATAGGAGACCATACCTGAATTAGACGAGAAAGATGTTGGTGAGAGATGTGGGGGGTCATCCGAGATCGTAGTGTAAAGATAGTAATCTTTTAGACGTGCAGACGGAGTTTTTTTTCTTTGACCGACACCCATTTGTTCAATAACATGGTCTTGTGTTTCTGCCTGCGGTTCTAGCGAAGTATGAGACTGCAGTGATGCTTTTACTTCTTGCATCTGCATGTTTGGTCCAACAACTGCTTCTTGTCGTACTACAGTAACTGGAGGTTGTATTATTGGTGATGGATCTTCGTGTGGCTGCCCTGTTGGAACTAGAGCAGTAGAATTTTCTGGAAAAACTTCAACATCATCCAATAATTGTGATATCACCAAATCAGTTTCCGGAGATTTTAAAGTCTCATCCGCCGACAACACCGACGAAAACGGAAAAACAGTCTCATGGAAGACAACGTCACGAGAGACAAAGAAATCCTCCGTTTCCAAATCATAAAGCAACCATCCTTTTTTTCCATAAGGATACCCAGCAAAAAACACACTTACGACTTCGCTCAGCAAATTTATCCTTGTCTCGATTAGTCTTGTGAGCATAACACAAACAACCAAGCACACGCAAACTTTCTAGGCATGGTGGTGTACCAAATAAGATCTCATACGGTGTCTTGCCCTTCAAAATGGGTGTTGGTGTGCGATTAATAAGATGAGTCGCTGCTAAAACACACTCCCCCCCCCCCCAAATTTGATCGGAAATTTTGCTTGAAACATTACGGCACGGGCCACATTTAAAATGTGTCTGTGTTTCCGCTCCACTCGTCCATTTTGTTGTGGAGTTGCTACACACGAAGTTTGGTGTAAGATCCCCTCATTTGTGAAGTAGGATTTCATACACAGGAACTCCGAACCATTGTCGCTACGCACAATTTTTACTTGTCTCCCAAACTGCCGAGCTACCATCGTCATAAAATTCTGTAAAATGCCTGACACCTCACGTTTTTCAGCCATCAAAACACCCATAAAGCACGAGAGCAATCATCAACAATAGTTAAGAAATATCTAGCTCCCGAAGAAGAAGGAGTTCGATAAGGACCCCAGACATCACAATGTATCAAATCGAAAATTGCAGCAGCTTTATTATTACTCTCATAAAAAATATCTCGGGTTTGCTTAGCCCGGAAACAAGTATCACAGACCGCGTCATTCTCGGCTGGTTTAAGTGTAGCAATAGAAGATGATAAATAAGATAAAACCCGACTTGAGGGATGTCCAAGTCTTTGATGCCACAAGTCTCGGTTACAGTTCCTAGCTGCTGTTGTATTTGGTACTCCTCCTACAGATCCTCGGAAAATATAGACCCCACCGCATTCTTCACCCGCACCAATCATAGTCTTGGTATGGTCCTGCAAAACACACAAGTCAGCGGTGAAAGTAACGGAAGAGCCTCGTATTGCCTTAAGTAATTTGGCCACTGATATCAAAGAGCATTTCAAATTTGGCGCATAAAGCACTTCTTTCAACCATAAATCACCTCCGAGACATAAATCTCCTTGTTTAATTGCCAAAGTATAATCTCCATCAGGTAAACCAATGGAGCAAGGCATGATATCAACGGCATTAGTTAAATAATCAAGATTCCAAGTCATATGATGAGAAGCTCCCGTGTCGATTATAAAGTCGACCGGTGTGACCTTACCATTTAGCTTTTCAGCTTTGTCTTCTGGTTGATTCAGTCGACGTGTGTTGAGAAAAGCAAGAAGAGATGACCACTGCTCATCGTTGAGTTGTGGGAGAGCACTCCGGTCGTACTCTGTTTCACTTCTTGTTGCATGTGCAGCAACTGCTCCTTGTGGTGGAATTACTTGTGCAGCATTGGCTGTAAAGTTTGATGTGTTGCTTCTTTGAGTCTGAGGAAAACTTCCGCGTCCCCTACCATAGCTTCCAACCATGCCACCACCACGCCCTCTACCTCGTGAACCACTACGAGTTCCACCAGTACGTCCTCCTCTCTCTCCCCACCATTCGGGATAACCTTTCAATTGATAGCAATTTGACACCTCATGTCCACTCTTTCCACAATGAGCACATCGCAATGTATCGGACTCACGAGAATACCCACTATTGTTCTTGTGATATGAACCAGCTTGAACCGCAAAACCCACGGCCTCTGGACGATCCTCTGTTTTGTGAGTAATTGTCTGCTGTCTCTCCTCTCTAACAATTCTTTGGTAGACTTGTGACAACTTTGGCAGGGGTTCGATACTCGTGATAGTGGAGCGAACCGTGGCAAATTTTACGCTGTCCAGTCCCATCAAAAATTCATGGGTTCGATCCTCTTCTTGGTCTTGCCGTAGGAGCGCTGAAATTTCTCCACATTGACAAGATCGAATTGGCTTATACACAGCCAATTCGTCCCACATCTTCTTCAATTTTCCATAATAAACCATTACTGATTCACCTTGTTGTCTACAACACGCAATCTCAGATTTCAGTTCATGAATACGAACTCCATTACCTGCAGAAAACTGCAACTTCAAATCGTCCCATAGAGTTTTAGCTTCTTCAACCATGGAGATAGTTGTACGAAGCGTGGGTTCGATCGTGTTCATTATCCACGCTACCAACATCGAATTCACCACCTCCCACTGTTCGAGTTCTGCAACCACAATTGGTTTCTTCTGGGTTCCATCAATGAATCCAAGCTTCCGCTTGGTTCGCAAGGCATTCCGCACATGCTTAGACCATTCTTCATAATTCTCCCCCTTAAGCTGCATCGTTGTAATCAAGTTTCCCGGACTGTCTGCAGTACTCAAATAATATGGTGAAGACATCGCTTCCGCGACCTTTGTCTCACTCGCTTCAAAGTTTTCCTTCTTCTCGCCTTCTCCCATGTCAACTACGAACTTTGAACTTTTAGGGTTTTGTTGTTGCTTTTGGCTCTGATACCATAATAAGACTTGTGCCAAAAGATTCTGCCTTTCATTGATAATGACAAACGTATATATACAACCTTAAGAGACCGACTATACAAGCAATATATAGAAAGACAATATCACCTAAAGAGATATAGAAACTTGACAATATTCTGAGAAACATCTAGAAGATTAACATAGCCTTCACCAATAGTTCCATGCTTAGATAAATGTTCCAGTTTGCAGGTGTAGAAGGCTAGAAGCTGAAGGCGATGGAGTTTTAAGAGAGTGGCTTTTTCTAGTCTGCAACTACCTTTTTGATCTTGAAAACAAGCTCTTCATACCATCTCCAAACAACTCTAGACGTTTTCCCCTATATCCAACACCCTCGATGGAAGAAAATTGTCTACAAAAATATAGATTCTTTGGCAAGATAATCTCTTTGGCTTTGAAGCACACAGAACATGTTATCATGTAGAAATTGTCTATAGAAATATAAATTATTCTGGACTAAGATATAAATTGTGCAATTTTTGGTTTGTAGTTTTTCTTTCTTTGTATATCCCACATTTTTCTACCTAGAGGGAGGTTTCGTGATCTACAAAGATTTTCGATCATTAAAATGATTACACATGAAGACTTGAAGAGTCGGTATAAACCAACCTCCCAAACTTGTTCTTATAGTATGCACCTCCTTGACTACGATAATTGTACGCACACAGAGCATGTTATCATGTATGCTAGTATTCTGGTTTTGGTACAACATAGCTCATACTTGTTTGACTGATTTTGTGCATTATATTATTTTTGAGTGATTTAGTGCATTATAGCATATTCCTACGAATGGATATATATATTTCATTGAGTTTACATGTTTTGAGAATTTTTACTGTGTGTATAAAACAATAAAGATTTGATGACAAAGTATAAATCAATGAATATTGTTGACTTGTATTTCCCAGAGTAGTGATCTATATTATATATATTGAAGATACAATATAGCTCCGATCCGTTTCTCTCTAGGTCATTACAAAAACATATACATAGAACTTGTAAGTTCACTTTTAGGCAATTAAAAGGTTTGTATTAGGCATGTGCTTGAATGATGAAAATTAAGAGATTAGGGTTTTGAATGAATAAAAAACTTGTATTATAGAATAATACAAGAAAACTTATGTTTTGTGACCCACAAAATCATCACAAACCTGCAGTATCTAAAAACTTCTTTACGAGATTAATTATCATAGGTTGCACATGGGTTGCAAATTAAATGTATAATGATTTTTTGACTACCCGTATATTAGCGATGGATTCAAATTATTATTATACTGGAGTTATAAATTTTGTGACCAATATGCAATGTTATAAGTCAAAATAATTCATAACAAGTATAAACGTCGTAGCCTTGTGACCTAAAAGTGATCGTTAATAAGTCGCAAACTATCATACCAAATAACTAAAAGTGTTGTACATTTTACAACTATTTTGACACTTACCCTTTAGTCATTTATTTCCATCATTATAGAGAAGCCAAATTGGAGACAAAAGAACAAAGCTTGTTGTTAGTCACAACTCACAAAGTATTCACAAAATAGTATGAAACCATTGCCACCAAGTTAAGTTGGTAGTCAGGAACTTGAAACTGTTTTGTCACCTCTGTGTTTATAATATGTGACTGAATTTGTCTGCAAATGGTAACAAATGTCGAGATGATTTGATACTACTAAGTAACTCCTTTTTCATTTGTTTGTCAATATAAAAGCTAAAAATATGAATTTAAACCTAAATATATGTGATTATATACATTTGTTCATAATCAAAATATCGAACATCAAACATATTTGTTCCACGTTCATAATCAAAATACCAACATCAAACACATTTGTTCCACCATGAACAAAACATACAACATATCTTCCAAAAGGTTCAATCCAAGAAGTTGATTAAATAGAAGGATCAGAGAGTTAGAGGAAATTGGTGAATTGTTTGTTGTCTCGCTCACTAGCAGCTGTAGTGATTAGTGTGGTGGATGGTATAGTTTCTGGGACAGTAGATGGCATAGTGCCTAGGGCGTTGACTGGTGTAGTGGCTGGGACGTTGGTTGATGTAGAGCCTGGGACCGTAGCTGGTGGTGAAACATCCGAAAACTCAGCTGAATCTAGACCTATGTTCTTGAAGTATAAGACAAGTTGTTCCAAATTTGAGATTCGAGAAAGGGAAATATTTTGGTCCTCTTACTGTTCATCATCTTACGACGAGCATCTTGAAGTTGCTCTTACATCTCCAAAAAGGAGGACGAAGAAGAGCTCGCATAATTATAACTTAAATTATGTGGTGTTTGAATGTCCTCTATGCTCTAAAAATAGACATTTCATATATGCTGATTGGACCGTGCTTATTGCTTGATATTCCTACAATCCTACTTGTACGTAGAATATACATGTTTTTCTTTTCCATGTAAATCATAATTAATATCTATAGAAAAAATATATAATAAAATTTATTATCTCATGTTGTCTTCTACGAAAAAAAGAATAAAATTTGTAGATACTTGAAGTTGATGAAAGGAAATTTTGATTTGATGAAATTTAACAAAGGGCCCAAATTTAGGATGTTATAGATTCCTTTAGACTACTACATGATTTAGTGTTTCTTGTCGCAAACCAAATCTTACACAACAAAACTCACATAGTATTCCTCGATTACGTAGTTGAGAATTTCCTAATAAATATCCTTAAATAGCATATCACATAAAAATATTTTAGTTTACATTGACATTTGATTTAAAATAACCTCTCTACTGTTTCCTCTTGAAATTTTTAATCACTTTACTGTTGGATTTCGCAAAGTCGTTCAGATTTTAAATATTATGACCAATCTAATACATATATAGACTTGACTGTATATTTACCAATTTTCATAAAAAGTGGACAAAGCTGATACGACTTCGAATGTGGAGTGATTCCAAGGAAGATCATAAACACAAAATTTAGGTTAAGATCTTATTCATTAATTAAATGGCTAATTATTTGAACAACTTTAAAATTGGTTAGAAAGTTACACTTTTCTCATTCGCAAGTCTATTGATTTCTCCTGGAATCCATGATGTGAGTACGTTTTTGGTGTCTTTTAACTTGTTAAAACTATTGTGTTTAGTTTTTTACTTAAAACTTTAAAAATAACTAAACTTTTCCACGCAGACACATCAGCTAGTAATCAAAATAACATGATAATAGATATAAAGGCAAAACCTTTAATTATTACAGCAATTAACGGAAAAAGAAGACATCATATATGAATATTGTCTTCTAAGATGGAAATAAAACAGAAAATGCAACACAGTCAATCACTTCACTCGGAATAAATCTCTTAGACTAAAGCGTCTTGGTGTTGTTAGGAGCAGAAACATCAGCATCAGCAATGGTGAGGGCAGCGAGACGAGCGGTTACAGGTTGTTGGTGATTGTTGTCCATGGAGAGAATGTCCTCATGCTCTTCAACGTTAGGATTTTGATTCAAATCGATTGGGGCAGCTGCATCTGCAATAAGAGGAGGTAAAGATGAAGAAGACTCACCATTCTTAGTTAGGATCTCAATCCTCTGAGTAACAACACTGAGATACTTTTCAAATAAAGATCTCAAATCTCCCTTATCCCTTCCATCAAAATGACGCACATCCATCTTCCCTTCAAGACAACCAAACATAAAATCTTGAATCTGAGAATTTCGGTTCTCCTCATGCAGCTTATTCAATTGCTCATTTTCTTGGGCGATCCTTTGACATACAAAACCCTCTTGATCCACCATATTCTTGGTCCGCTCTCCCACCGAACACTCCATGAATTTTGACATTACTTCTTCAACACCTTCCCTTGATGGCCAAACCTCCGGAGTTGATTGGTACGGACTATAGATGACCGCACATGCTTTGACATCACAAAGAGTCACCAGCTCGTTAACTTTCTTCAGCAGTCCTTCTTTTCTCTTCAGGAATGTTTTTCTCCTCGCCGTTGCATTTTCTATGAGCGACAACTTCACCTTCTTCCTCATATCTATTATCTTTGTTATGTGTGAGTGTGATTCCTTTGCATGATGATTGTTTATATAATAAATAAAAGGTGATTTTACTTATTAGGAATTTCTTATTTTTTTGTTGGACTAATTAATTTTCAATTAAACTAAAATGGCAAGATATCTTATAAGTTTTACCCTTATATATGTGTAGGCATGTGATTGAGTATAAAATGATAACATTTAACTTTAGAGATAACCCATGCATATATTATACCTTTTAAAGGCATAATAAAGATAAGACATTTAGGCAAAATAATGTATTTCCATATGTAAATTGATTATCTCTAATTTAGGAAGTCCATTGGAGGGAAAAAAAATACATCAAAAGTAATTTAAGATATATATTCAACTCATATTTTTTCTGTTTGTTGTTATTTTATATCAGTTTTAATATATTTAACAGGAAAACATATTTTTAAAAAATTAAAGCTAATATTAGTATGATAGAAAGTAATAATTCAAATAAAAGTCTAGGTAAAATTGTATATTTCAAAAATCTGGTTTATGACATCTTATCGGCCATAACCATCCTTATTTTCCCATTTGAATCCAAAACCTAACATTTTTCAAAATTTATTAGACTATCTTCAATGTATATCTCTAATTTTTATTTTAATATTGAATAACCCTAAAATAAAGCATAGTTTTTCTCCAATGTGTTATTCTATATTTGACTCTATAATAGAGTTAGTGTAAATAAATAGAGTTGATAATAAGTTACTCGGTGAACAAGAAAAAATACTCTAAATAAGTAAATATAAAGCTATCTCAATATTTCCTTATATTTTAGAGTAACATATAGAGTAGAGGTATATAGAGTATGGTTGGAACAAATGTTGCTCTATAATAGAGTTTAACTCTAAAATATAGTAAAATTGGAGGTGTCCTATGAGATTAGACATATATATATATATATATATAATTGTATGGTTGAATCTCTATAAACAAAACATTAATAAAATGTTGTTCCTTTGATAAGAGGCTTCCACATCAATAATTTTATTACTGGAGAATAACATTAAAAATCACTTATAGGGAAGAGCTAAACTACCGCTACAACTAGAAATTTTAATGATAAAAACCTTATCATAAAACAAGATACAATTTCAAATATAAAAGAAAATTTTGATATCTTTGTGTCATAAATAACCATGACTAACTCATATATTTCATAGCAAGCATAGTACGAAACTCCGAATATAATAAGATCAATCAAGTGCCGAGACTTGTCTAGTAGTATTTGATTTTAAAAGGCTTTTAGAACAAGTTATATATATATGATTATTTTATTGAGCAATATTAGTGGTCCAACGAATTGATTTTGTCTCTCATCGCCTTATCAATCTTTTATGTAAGATGAGGCGAGGCGATACAACCACGGTTACCTTCGAGAGTTCCTCTACCTCCACAGGGGTATATGGTATCTTGATGTGGTAAGGTGAGAGAGGGTGTCCGACCAATCTGGAGTTAGAGCTTAACTCAAACATCACTTCTTAAGACTGACCAGACAGTGTAAATGTAGTGTAGGGGTTACTTTTGAGTTGATCAATGTTCTAATGTGAACAAAATTCTGTTCTCGGACATTTTAATTACCCATAGACTGTGTACCGTAGACAGAATTAGTATCTTAAATTTTATCTTATATCTGAGTTTATTTATTAATATTTACGATAACAGTTTAGGGTTTAATGAAACATACCTGTGAATATAAATGCAAACTGTGCGATTTAATAAAAGCCAATCAATCACGGGGAAGCTGCTAGCTGTGGTCAGGTCAACACTCTAAACACTTAACACATATTGACTAATTTATCACCAAAGACAACTTTAAGATGTCCCATGTGTGAATAATATTGAACAATTAGTAATTAAATTTACAGATCTTGCAAATTAAATATGCTACACAATAGAGAGAGAGTTGGAACAAACATTTGATTTAAAACATCTCTTACAATAATAACAGTGTCTCTTTTGCACTGTGAATAAAATAAAAACATATCCAAAGACATTGTCTAGTCTCTCTCTCTCTCTGCACTTGAAGATGAATAATTGTTTCTTTTTTCTTTTTTTACTCTCTATTTTAAAACTAAAAGAAACACTTAGATCTTATCAGATCATAACAGAGCACTAATACTTGATCCAATATTTTTTCTTAACATATCACTCATTACAAAGACTTAAAAAACTTTAATAGCTTCATTATCACCACCATCACCATCACCATCAACACCATCATCATCACCACATTAAATATTAAACCTAATTGCCAGCTTAACCAAAAAAATGACTCTTTCCAAAATATGCTAAATTCTTAACACACATAAGCAAACAAGAGAATGAAAAAAAGAAAGAAAGACAGATAGAGAATTGATTGAAGAGAGAAGAAAAAAAAAAGCACAAAATCTTGCTTGAAGTGTGAACTAGATTCTCAAAAAAAAAAACCCTTAAAAATGCAGAAAAAGACCATTTAATTAATGAGGATGATGATGTTGCTGAGATAGTAGGTAATGAAATTTAATGAAGACTCAAAATAAAATTATAGACAAAAATAAAAAAAGAACCAAACAAAGAACAGATATTCTTCTCTTTCACACTTGCAGATGAATCAAGATTCAGATTCACACCATTCTCTAGCCTGGATTCACAATAAATCAGAACCCAAAACGTCAAAATACAAGGAAAGTGAGAAAGGAAAAACCAAAGAACAACAACAGAGAAGAAGAAAATTAGAAACTTACAATGAAAGAAGAGAGATCTCAGATATGGCAGCCAAAACAATTGCAAGTTTTGGGAGTGAAAGAGCAGTAACCAAAAGGTCTATTAGGGATGTTGCAGTTAATTGCATAGCAACAAGGTGAAGGCAAGCAAAGACCTTTAGCACCACCACAACAAGTACAAACTGAACATATCTGAAAACTCCCAAGCTTCCTTCTTGTTTCATTCATCACCATAAACTTCTCCTCCATCAATGGCATCATCTTCATCTCTCCTTCAGATGATGATGGTGACACCTCATTTACCTAACAAATTCCAAACAGTAAAAATTTCCAAATCAGAACACACACAAAAAAAAGCTAAAGAATGGTCAAAACTTTGAGTTCAGCTTAAGTTAAAGGTTTGATTTTTTGACAAATTAAGAAACACCCAGATGAAAAAGAAGAGAGCTTTAAGAGGGATCTAAAGCAGAGAGGTCGAAATTGGTAAAAAAAAAAAAAGGACTCACCTGGTGACTGGAACTGATGAAGATTGAGAAGAGAAGAAGCAACGAAACAACAACAGAGATCTTCGATACTTCTAAAGCTCTCATTTTTATTTTTATATTTCTTTTCTTTTTTGATGGGGTTTATGTGGTTAGGGATTTTGGGTAAAGTAGCAAATTTCTTCTTCCTCTACTTCTCTAACTCCTCTCGAGCTACTTTTTTCAATTATTTTTGGTTATAACATTTATTGTGTTTTTTGTTTTTATTGAGGGGAATAAGGTGGGGTCTTTTATTTTTTTACTACTCTTTTTATTTCTCCCACTTCATTACCCACACCAATATCGAATCAAAATGATACAAAACCATACCAATTGTAATAAAACAGCTTCTTCTTCTTTTTTTCCAAGGATCTGATTCTTTTTGATGACATCCCCCAAAGATATTTTCTTAGCAGCTTTTAGAATAGTGAAGTTAAAAAAAAAAAAGAAATACCAGACATCAAAAATTTATAACCCATAAAAACAAACAATAGATCAATGACAAGAATTTAAGACTGTGTCGTACAAACATACTTGCAGTCTTTTGAGTTCATACTGATACTAGATTAAAACACTTAAGAGTCCAGAGTTAATGGGCTCGAATGAGAAATACAAAAAAGCCCACTAAAAATCGTAGCGACGTCGTTTTCATTGTATATCAAAAACAAGCAGATCTCTCTCCTTTGGAGAGCCACAGCAGAAGAAACTTTCTAGGTTTTTTACTTTCAATACAGAGCAATGGCGGCGAGAGGTGCTTTGCTTAGATACCTGAGGGTCAACGTGAATCCAACAATTCAAAACCCTAGAGAATGTGCACTCCCTTTCTCCGTTCTTCTCCGCCGTTTCTCGGAGGAAGTGAGAGGCTCTTTCCTTGACAAATCTGAGGTCACAGATCGCGTTCTCTCCGTCGTCAAAAACTTCCAAAAAGTCGATCCTTCTAAGGTACGATCCGACCCATTTCTTTACTTTTCATTTTTTGCTATTTGAATTTGGTTGATGAGTGAGAGTAAGACCTTAGAAATGAAGCTTATCTAGATGAATTTATAAAGTTTTGATTGACTGTAGAGAGAAGTTAGGATTCTGCAAATTTTACTTTTACTTGCGAGAGAACAAAGGATAAATTTTTTTCGTGTTGAGAGTTTTGGGTTACTTTCTTTTAGCCCTTTTGGGTGATTCTGTACGTACTTTTGAGTATCTACATTGCAACAATTTGGAAACTTTTTTGCTCATACTTACTTGTTTGGGTGGTTTCCTGTTTTCTCTATTCGGTGGTTGTAGCTAATGATAAACTCCATTTGACTGTTCTCTTACTAGTGATAGCTCATCTCATCTATCTCAGTTATCTTTTTATTAGGAGTTATATCAATCTTGTATGTGTAGTATCTTTGAAGCTTTTCAGAAGTTTAGCTGAGTAAGCTTTTTGTGCATTCTTTTACTCTAGGCTTTGTGTTTGGGTGTTTATGTAGTGCTTCTTAGCTCTCTTGAACGACAACTAAACAAGAACTTAGAGGCTCTATCTGAACGAATCATTTGTCATCTACATCTGAAGTCTCAGTCTCTCCAGTTTTAGTGCTCTCTAGTCTGCTATGACATGGCTTGAACTATGTACTAATAATCCATTTCCTACTGTTGTTGCAGGTTTCACCAAAATCCCATTTCCAAAACGATCTCGGGTTGGACAGTTTGGACACTGTGGAAGTTGTGATGGCATTGGAGGAGGAATTTGGGTTTGAGATCCCTGATCTTGAAGCAGACAAGATCCATTCCATCAATCTAGCCGTTGACTTTATTGCATCTCATCCTCAGGCTAAGTGAAAAGAGAAAACAAATTCTTCTGCGTGTTCATGCATGCCTCGGCTGTGTCCACAGATTCGATTAAGCCTAATAAAAAGTAAAGAAGCAAACAACATTTTCTTTTTGTCATGAGAATGCATAAGCTTTTGTTTTTTTGTCTCTACTACTCTTGGTTTCATAAGTATTAGATGTGTT
This sequence comes from Camelina sativa, assembly GCF_030686135.1. Lineage (NCBI taxonomy): Eukaryota > Viridiplantae > Streptophyta > Magnoliopsida > Brassicales > Brassicaceae > Camelina > Camelina sativa. The sequence goes on along the minus strand of NC_141886.1, from coordinate 16,423,724 downwards.
TCCGCATGATTTACGAGGTCGTTCAAGGAACTTTGATGTTCTTAATATTTCTTATTAGATATATGCACCAGACATTTGCTGCACTTTATAAACGAGATCCCTCCAAGTATTGTAGGCTCGTGTCTCATAAGAAATTCCTTTTTCTAATTTAGCATTCATTTAGATGGAACGTATTTACATTTGACTCATGTTTTATAACATACTAAGATAAATAAGAACAAAGCTAATGAAACTTCAACCAAATGACCAAACCTTCAAAAAACCATTCTCCCCTTCAACAATCTGCAGAGATAGGCCCTATAAATTCATCCCTAACTAATGGCTATCAAAGTCAAACCAACTCACAACAGCTACAATAGCTGCATTCAATCCTAGGCTAGTTATAGTAGACCTATAGCTTAAGCTTGAGCAGCTAAACTTCTTCAAACATAATTAATATCTTTTGCTTTTATTATAAGAAACCTTTAAATAGTTATAGTAAGCATTTTGCTTCAATTAGAATCTATAATGTAAATACCCACTAGACTCAAATTGGACCATGACTTTGTTTTGGTACATTTTTCATTAAAAATGATTAGAGAATCACTTAATTTAATTAAATTACCATATAGTTTCGATTTCAATAAATGACCAATATACCCCTTAATCGCCCACTTAATTACGACTGGGTCGGGACGCGGATCCTCTTTAACCCGGTAATAGAAGGAATAAAACTCGCGGATCCGTTTGTAATCCAGGATTATAATATTCGGATCGTGTATTTGGTTTGATTTAAGAATAATTATTCACACAACTAAACAGAGGTATCATCCCTATAAATAAGGAAACTGGTATCCGATTATTTAATGACTTCAATAATATCAAATATTAACTACTATCATACTTAATCCCTATAATTATTACGAATATTAATAATAATGAGAAATCTTTAATACTTATGGATTGTGACTTTGTTGCTTCCAAAATAATCAATAGATTAAATATGAAATTGTATATATATGTAAACTTATTTGATTTGCTTTTATATTGTGAGATATTTACGGAAACAACAAATCAACTTAATACAATTAAATAAAAACAAATCATCATTCAGTTTAGATTTTTCAATATTTACTTAACGAAATTATAGTAATTAATTATGATTAGTATAGATGGAAAGAATAAAAAACGTAGAAATTATATATATGTAAAGTTGTAAACTAATTTACAGAAAATATGTACTGTATATCCCACATCGACTAAATATTTTGGAATATGGTTCATAATCACTATAAATATATGACTAATATGTTTTGAGTACAAATGAGCAGGACGCTTGATTTATCAGGTATCCAAATTTAACAATTTAATTTTGTTCTATATTTGAGCATATTTAAACCTTTAAAAAGTAAACATATTATAATATATTTACGTTTTTTTAAAAAAAGTTGAAAAGATTATAAATATTTAAATTTTTATAATGTTTAAATTATTATAAATATTTGAACTCCGTCGAAAGTTTAAAATATTATAATATATTTAAGTCTATAAAATATTTAAGTAATATTAATATTTTTACTCTTAAAATTTTTAAAATATAAAAAAAGTTTAAGTTAAACCCGTTAAAACATGTATTTTTACAATTTTTCTGAGATTTGATATAATAAATATTAACTTCTAAATGATAACCTAAATATACCTAATCTCACTATAAATACAATGGTTTCCTAGCTATTGAAATATCTCACACTAAAATTTAACAAGCAACTTCTCCTCTTTTGACGACAAACCAAAATAAAAAAAAACTCATCCTCTTACAAAACTACTATCTGATATTGCGGTGTGTCTATCCTCTTACAAAACTACTATACAATATTGCGGAGTGTCTATTCTCTTACAAAACTACTATCCACTATTACGGTGTATATGTTTCCGTGAAAAGCTACATTCTACAAACTACTCACTCTATTAAGATTTCCAATTTACTGTATAACCCCAAATATACAAATAAACACTATATAAACAAAGAAAATAAATCAAATAAAAAACTACATTACAAAAAAAAATTACAAAAAAAAAGTAACTAACAAAATATTTAATCCCGTGCTCTAGCACAGGATCACCTAGTGATATCTTACACAAATAGTAAAAATTTCAGGGAAACGACAAAAAAAGGTTTAGACTAAAAATCATGTTCTTAGGCCAATCGTTTTCAGATGCAGGTTGAACAAAGGAAATTTGCATTGACGAACCATTAGACCACTCTATAACACCCGGCATGTGCGAAGATGAGGGACACACCGAGAATGCTACATGTTAATAATACCCGCAATTAGCCAATTGAAATCTACAAGACCACGTTCGTGAAACACACACTTCCTTCCTCAACTAGTGGATTCACAAGACCTTTTGCTTTACTTGGCAAGAAGATATTACAGATAATGCAATATACATTTAGAAACAAATCACTCCTTAATTAGCAACACGAACAACTTGTTTACCAATGTTTTTCCCAGAAAATAGCCCAACAAGTGCAGCAGGAGCAAGCTCGATTCCTTCAGACATATCTTCGATGTACACAATCTTCCCTTCCTTGTAATATCCCTTGACATGTTCGAGAAACTGTGGGAAAATATGGAGGTAATCGCTCTGCAAGAACCCTTATAATCTTACGCGTTTAGGGATCGCGTTGAATAGGTTGTTGATTCCTTGTGATGAGCTTGAGAGGCTTTGCAAAGATACCATTCCACAAAGCGCGATTCTCCCACGGACCTTCATGTTGAGGAGAGCTGCATCAAGCATGGATCCATCCACGTTGTCGAAGTAGATATTGATCCCCTCCGGGAAGTACCTGTTAGTAAGATAAAGAAACATTTCAGTCACGGTATGCACGATACTTATCTCATTCCGTAGAGCTAGCCACAAGAAATCACTGTAAGTGGCATAATCAGAGTATCTTACTATTACCTTTATGGAAATGTTGTCTTGTGATTGTTTCTGTTTTTCTTTGTCTAACTAGAGTGACACAGTGTTGATAAGATGTGTAAATAGAGTTGCAATGATGGTGAAATTAAGTTCCTTATGGCATAATTAAAAGCCTAGAGATACAAGCCATAATGACCTCAAGACAAGCATTACATCATAAGTGACCTTTTAACAAATCAAACAGGTTTCACGTTTCCCAAAACAATGATGGTATGCAGGAGAACGAACGAGTGAGACTATTAAGGTAATTGATCCGTTAGGTTGAATCTTGGAATTACCTCTTTAAAGCAGCATCAAGGTCAGCCTCTTCCTTGTAGTTAAAAGCTTCATCAAACCCATGCTTGTGTTTAAGAAGATCAACCTGAAATAATGTCCACAAAAAGTTACTTCACAAAGACAAGTCAAGTAACAAGAGTTCCTAATCATTAGTTTAGAGACTAGAGTAATAATAACCTTTTGCTTACTACCGGCACTCCCAACAACATAGCAGCCGTGTAACTTAGCAAGCTGTCCTACAAGTTGTCCTACTGCTCCTGATGCTGCAGAGACAAAAACACTCTCCCCTTTCTTCGGACAGCAAATCTCGTAAAACCCTGCATATGCTGTAAATCCAGCCATCCCTGTCAAAAGTGAGAAGAATCAGAGAACTAACAAACTATAGGGTCTGGTAATGGTGAGCTCAAACTGTTTAGATCAAAGCGAGGATGAGGTCATACATACCGAGAAGTCCAAGATGATAAGAAAGTGGAATATCTTCATCTGACAGAATCTTTCTCAACTGCAGGCTATCTGAACTACGAAGCAAACTGTATTCTTCCCAACCTATAATCCCAGAGATTATGTCGCCCGGCTTATAGTTAACTATAGAACAAGGTTTGCTTTAAGAACACAAGATTTATATAAAGTATATCTCCTTTATATTAGCTTAAGAAAACTCTCTCAAAAACTCAAGCTCTCAATCTCTCTTTCTCTCTCAAACCTTATAAGTTGTGTCACATCCCAACACATCCTTATATACCACTTTGCTAATCCTAATCCTAATAGGAATCCTCACATATCTAGACAACTCCTAGACATTTGATCCTTATCTCTTTAATATCCAAACTGTAATAGAACTAGGACTAGTTACCATTTTAAGCTTGCTTCAAGCTTACTCCAACAATCTCCTCCTTAAGCTTGAAGCTCTGTCTTGACAAGTCTTGAACTCCCAAAAGATCTCTCATTACTTTGAACTTGTTCTTGTCCAATGCCTTTGTAAGAATGTCTGCTCTCTGCTCATTTCCCGGAATATGTAGCACCTCAATTTGACCACTCTCCACTCGTTCCCTTATGAAGTGATAGCGTCGGTGAATATGTTTACTTTTCCCATGGAAAACTGGGTTCTTAGTAAGAGCTATTGCTGATTGATTATCAATCAGAATAGTCACTTTCTCTTCCGCAGCTCCGGTGATCTCGACCAACAGATCCTGCAACCAAACCGCTTGTTTTGCAGCCTCAGTCCCTGCCATAAACTCTGCTTCGCAAGAAGATAGAGACACCACATCTTGTTTCTGTGAACACCATGTGATAGGACTCTTACCAAGATAAAATATGTATCCTGAAGTACTTCGTCCATCATCAGGATCAATATTATGGCTGCTGTCACAGTAACCAACCAATCTTGGTACCTTCGATCTTCCATAAGACAAACCAAAATGAATAGTTCCCTTAAGTATCTAAGGCAGTGCTTCATTGCAACACCATGCGAATGCCTTGGACTTTGCATGTATCTACTCAATATTCCCACACAATAGGATAAATCCGGTCTAGTGTGTAGCAAGTAGCGTAGACACCCCACATTCTTCCTATACAGAGTTGCATCAATCTCTTCTTCATCCTCTGCTTTTGACAACTTTAACTCTGTCTCCATCGGAATAAGAACTAAATTACAGTTAGACATCCCTGCTTCCTCAAGGATCTTGTGAGCATACCGGGCCTGACTTAATGTTATCCCATCTTGGTGCTGACAAACCTGTATTCCCAAATAATAGGATAGTTTCCCAAGATTACTCATTTCAAATTTATCAGCCATCTCCTTCTTAAATTTGTTAATCACTCCTAAGCTTGTTCCAGTGACAAATAAATCATCAACATAGACTCCAATGATCAAAAGATCTTTACCAACATCTTTTCGGTACACAGAAGGTTCTTTCGAACATTTCACAAATCGCAACTCCTCCAAGATTTGATTTAGCTTATCATTCCATGCTCTAGGTGTCTGCCTTAAACCATACAAAGCTTTGTTAAGTTTGTAGACTTTTCCTTCTTTTCCTGCTATCTCAAATCCTTCTGGTTGACTAACATAAACTGTTTCCTTGAGTTCTCCATGAAGAAAAGCAGTCTTTACATCTAGGTGATGTATTTCCCAACCATGTGAAGCTGCTAGATCAATTAGAAGTCTTATGGTCTCAATCCTGGCAACTGGTGCAAAAACTTCTTCAAAATCAACACCATATTTTTGCACATATCCTTTTGCTACTAACCTGGCTTTATATTTGTTGATACTTCCATCAGAATTTCTCTTAAGCTTAAACACCCATTTAAAACCAATTGGTATTGCTCCAATGGGTAAATCAACAAGATCCCAAGTTCTAAGCTTCTCTATTGATCCTATTTCATCCTCACAAGCATTTATCCACTCCTTGGACTCGCTAGCTTGTGCAAAACTTGCAGGTTCACCGTTGATACACAAAAGCATATACTCGCCTTCTTCTTCTGCAAACAGGACATAGTCTTCAAGATGTTTTGGTGTAGCTCTCACCCGTTCTGATCTTCTTAACTCTGGCTCTGTGGAAACTGCAGGTTGACCTGCAGTCGCAGGTTGGTTTGTACTTGTGAATGCAGGTTGTTGTGTCTCAACCTTAACCGTTTGCTCTTGTGAATCCAAGACATCACCCGAACCTATCTCTTTCTGACTCTATGCATCTTCAGGAATCTGTTCATTCTCAGTAGTCTCATCACCTTCTTGAAGACCGTGGTTTCCAAAAATGCCATAGTTATTCTTAAAACTTTTATCACTTTCTTCTGCAGAGAAATCTTGAGACCAATGCCATCCTTTTGTTTCATCAAACACAACATCACGACTGACAACAATTTTCTTTGTCTGTGGATCAAGCAAACGGTACGCCTTAGACCCTGGTTCTGTTCCCAAGTGAACCAGAATACGAGTTCTATCATCAAGTTTTCTTAAACTCGGTCTTTCTACCTTTGCGTAACCAATGCAGCCAAATATCCTAATATGCTGAACTGTAGGCTTTTGATCTCGAAAACATTCATATGGGTCTTCTCCTTCAAAGCTCGAGTTGCTATTCTGTTGATAAGATATGTCGAATGCCTAATAGCTTCTCCCCAAAGATAATTTGGCATATGCATATGTTTTAAAATGCTTCTAGTCATTCCCATCAAAGTCCTATTTCTCCTTTCAACAACACCATTCTGTTGTGGTGTATATGGTGTTGTTAGTTGCCTTTTTATGCCAGAAGCTTCACAAAAGGAATTAAACTCTTGAGATACAAACTCTCCTCCTCTATCTGTTCTGAAAACCTGTATGGTTTCCCCAGCTTCTTTCTCCACAACAGCTTTGAATTTTTGAAATTTCTCAAATGCTTCTCCTTTCTCCTTTAGTAACACAGTCCACATATATCTAGAGAAGTCATCAATGATCACAAAGACATACCTATTTCCTGCTGCTGTGCTTGGTGTTATTGGTCCACAAAGGTCTCCATGTAACAGCTCTAACTTCTTTGTGGCTCGAAAGACAGTTTCTTGTGGAAACTCATGCCTAGTTTGCTTTCCAAGCAAACATGAACTACAAATCTCTTTTTTTACTGACAATTTTGGTGCTCCAAGAACTAATTCTTTTCCTAACATTGTTCCTAGGGTTACAAAGTTCACATGTCCCATCCTCGCATGCCATTTACCTGATTCACTTATCTCTGTAAGATAAAGGCAAGCATTATCTCGCAATCCCATTTGAACTTTGTAAAGCCTGTTCCTAGACTTCTCTGTTTTGACAAGGAGTCTTCCTTCTTGGTCTCTTATTGTCAAATATTTCCCTCTTAATCGTATGTCACAACCGGACTCTGTAGCTTGTCCAAGACTGATGATGTTGCTTTTTAAATCTGGGATGAAGTAAACACCAGTCATCTCCCTTTGCTTCCCATTCTGATCTATGAAAACAATTGTCCCTTTTCCCTTTATGTCGACTCGAGAATCATCACCAAAATGAACCTTCCCTGTAATAGACAGATTAAGCTTCTCAAAATATCTTCTATCTCCGGTCATGTGATTGCTGGCACCATTATCAAGGTACCAAGTGCTATCCCCATCTTTACTAGTCTCAAACTTACTAGGTACAACTCGTTTTTCATTTAAGTAAACTACTTCATGCATTAGAAGCTCGTCTGCATCCTCCGTGTCTTTGTTGTCCGTTTCTTGTGTCTCTTGCAGCTTAAGTAGTCGATCTGGACAATTAAAAGCCATATGACCAGTTTGATCGCATCTAAAACAGACAACTTGTGACATATCTCTTCCTCCAAAACGTCCTCTTCCTCGTCCTCTGTTTCCAAACCTACCTCCACGACCTCTTCCTCTGTAACCTCCAAAATCTCCATTGTAGTCCTTGTACTGCTGGTTTTGATTCGTTTGTTGATTTGTGTTTGCATACATCAACTTGCTCTGCTCTGATACCAAATATAGAACAAAGTTTGCTTTAAGAACACAAGATTTATATAAAGTATATCTCCTTTATATTAGCTTAAGAAAACTCTCTCAAAAACTCAAGCTCTCAATCTCTCTTTCTCTCTCAAACCTTATAAGTTGTGTCACATCCCAACACATCCTTATATACCACTTTGCTAATCCTAATCCTAATAGGAATCCTCACATATCTAGACAACTCCTAGCAAATCCTTATCTCTTTAATATCCAAACTGTAATAGAACTAGGACTAGTTACCATTTTAAGCTTACTCCAACATTAACATCATCAGACTCTATCACTCTTGCTAAACCAAACCCTTGGATAAGCTGCATCAATACCACAAAACTATCAATACGCTTAATACAGAGTATATAACAACGGAAAAGTCAAGCCAAGAACCATGTAAAAGAGTCATCCAAGAATATGAATAAAAATTACCAATAAAACAAGAATATGATACATTCGAGATTACCAAAACATCGAACAACTGGTGTGCATAATTTCTCTACCGCACAAATACAATAATTACACATCCCTCTTCAATTATGAACAATTGACCAATCAAACAACATAGTTCTCAAGACTTGGGAGCATTTCTATATACATTCACAAGTTCCGTCAAAACATCGAACACTTGGTGTGCAAAAAACTCTCTATAGCACCAGTACAATGTTTACACACCCATCTTCAAAATTTTATTTTCCAAAGAACAAAACAATACCCAAAAACACCAATCACAGAAGCAATTGACAAAAAACTTGAAAATGTAAAGTATAATAATATTATACTTGAGCGGGAACAAAAGGCGGCAAGTAGGAACCGTGGAAGTCACGCATACGACCTCTCATGTAAGGATCACATGACAAGTAGAGATTTTGAACGAGGAAACAAGAAGACCCTTTTGGTGCTTTAAGCTCAATCGTCTCCCCAAGCTTCACTTCCATGTCTTCTTCTTTAGGAATACCATCTACATACTTCTTCAATATCACTTTCTTGTTCTGTACCATTTCAACTTGTTCCATTTTTGTTTTTGAGTATGTGATAAAGAATGGTGAGGAGTAGCAAGTTTTGTTGCAAGAGATGATTTGGTTTTGGTTTTTTAGGATCGAGTTTGGTAAAACGATCTATATATACATTTTTAGAGACATTTATGAAATAAATTCTGAAGTTCACACGTATTTACAAGGAATATCATTAGTATTTAAATTTAATTTATAAAATTTAAACTAAAATATTAAAATGATTGACCGATTTTCCAAAATCAGAACTAATATTAAATATATTAATTACTGTTACAAATCTAATATTAGACACAATTTTCCATAAAATTCGGATCCTAATTTAATTACATTGTAGTTTTGGAAACATAATTATTATACTTTCATTAATAAATATCAAAGCTGTTAATATCATTAGCTATTTTAGATTAAAATTATTTTCTAGATTTTTTAATATCATAATTTAAAGTTTTAAATTACAACATTAGCTATTTTGGATTAAAATTATTTTTTAAATTCGTTAATATCATAATTTAAAAAGTTAAATTACAACAACCAAGATTTGCACATTTTAAGTTAGATCTTTGATTTGGTTTTCTATTTGTGGGTCAATTATATTTTAGAAGACAATCTATAGAATAATTGTTAATCTGTAAAAAAAATATATTAATTGTTTAAACAAATATTTCTTAAATTTTTAGAAAATATTAGTTTTTATTTTTTTACTTAAAACCTAAAAACATACTGTAAACATCTCCTCCCCTATATATACCGATAATTAGTAGCTAAGATGTTTCAACTTTTTGTAGTTTTATAACTTAGAAAATGACCATTTTTAATAATGTTTTATTCAAAGAGCGTAGGTTTAAAAAAAAATTAGCATATCTTTATAATCAAATATTCATAAAATTATCTAAATTTATTTTAATTAATAACTATAATTGATGTGCATATAATTTGTGAAATTGTATATTAAAGATTATTGAACAAATCTTTCTAAAAAATCTTTAAAAAACTATTTTATCAATTCTAATTATTTATAAAGTTAAATTAATGATACTGTAATATTTTATTTTTGATTATATGGTTTTCTAAATATTATTTCTGGATTTGAAAATAGTACACGTAATAATATTATCTCACATATATAAGAAAATTTGTGATTACGGGTTATAACCAATGATAAAACTGAATATATATATATATATATATAAACAAATAAATACAATTTAATTTTTTAATATTTTAATTTTTAAAAATAGTCCCGCAGGTTAAAATCTAGTAATAATGAATATGGATAACAATTTACCAATATCATTCCTCCTTTTTTTTTTTGGTTTAACATATCATTCAATCTATATTTTAACATTCTATATTTTCCTTTCCTCTGTCTAACTTAATTTTTCCATTTCATTCATCATATTTTGCTTATATTTTTCAAATTAATATAATTTAGTTTTATGATTCTGCTGAAATTACATATATAGTTTTTTTGTTTTTTTCTGTATTGTGACATAGTGACATGGTTTTGAATTTCTAATGTAAATTTTTTTAGTTTTCATCCCATTTCATCATATTTTGATTCTTTATTTTCACATAAACTTAACGGACACAGTTTTTTTTTGGTAGAAGCATATTGTAGGCATAGTTTTTCATGCTTACTTCCTTCATTATTCATCTTTTCATGATTGTTGTTGTCATTCTAGTCATTTTCTTAGACGAAAAAAGGCCTATAAAAAAGGACAACATTTCAACTCTTTGGTAGAAAAAACCAAAAACACATGAATGGTGGTGAGTGACAACTGATAAAGAAACGTCAACACAACTTATGGCCAATATATCTCCACTTTCTATCGCATACAGTTTATTTTCAAACTAATCTAAAAAAGCTACTTGCACTTCTTATGGCCAATATATGACTGTGACAGTAGAGCAAAAGATCAATAACGTTCACAAGTCACAATAAAAGAGTTAACAGTGCGAATGTTCTCAAATCCTCTCTCTGGGAAATGAAAATGGAGATATCAGTAGCGTCAATAACAATTTCAGTAGCTATAGCTGTTGTGGCGTGGTGGGTATGGAGAACTTTGAACTAGGTTTGGTTTAAACCTAAGATGCTTGAGAGTAACCTGAGAGGACAAGGTCTTGCCGGAACTCCTTACACGCCTCTTGTCGGCGACATGAAGAAGAGTTTTAGCATGATGATGGAGGCTAGATCCAAACCCATCAAACTAACGGATGTTATCACACCACGTGTTTTGCCTTATCTCTTGCAAATGCTTAAGACTCACGGTAGGTTTTTTTCCACTCTGTTTAGAACAAAACTATTCAAAAGTATGTGATCTTGAAAAGGTCTCAGTTTTTTGTTATCTCTATGTGGTTGGAACAGGAAAGATTTCTTTACATGGCTTGGACCTATACCATTCATCACTATAATGGATCCTGAGCTAATCAAGGAAGTGCTCAACAGCGTTTACGACTTCCCGAAGCTTCATACGTTCCCTTTGCTCAGATTGATAGAAACTGGACTCGCTAACTATGATGGGGATAAATGGGCGAAACACCGACGAATCATCAATCCGGCTTTCAACCTTGAGAAAATCAAGGTTTAAAGGCTTTATCTTCCGTAGTTCCGAAACATGTTAGCTTTTCTTTATGTGTGTATGAATGTATGTGTTCACTCGGATTTGTGTCCTCTGCTTTTATGTATAGAATATGGTACCAGCGTTTCACCAGAGCTGCAGTGAGGTTGTTGACGAATGGGATAAGTTAGTTTCCAATAAAAAGTTTCCATGCGAGGTGGATGTTTGGCCTTGGCTTGTGAATATGACTTCAGATGTGATCTCTCGAACTGCTTTTGGTAGCAGCTACAAAGAAGGACATAGGATATTTGAGCTCCAGGCAGAACTAGCTGAGCTCGTTATACAAGCTTTTCGGAAAGGTTTTATCCTTGGACATAGGTAAAGAAAGATAAATTCTCAAGTTGTATGGTTTTCGAATAATCCCTTTAGAGCTTGACTCACCGTCTTTTAGCGTTGCAATCTATTAGATATTATGAACCATATTCTCTGTTTTTTTCTTTTTTGTTTTTTTGTTTGTTGTGTTTGCATAGTTATCTCCCAACAAAGCTTAATAGAAGGATGAAAGCAGCATCTAGAGAGATCCAAGTTATACTGAGAGGGATCGTTAACAAAAGGATAAGGGGGAGAGAAGAAGGGGAAGCACCAAACGACGATCTGTTGGGTATACTTCTTGAGTCAAATATGGGTCAAGCGAAAGGAAATGGATTGAGCATTGAGGAAGTGATAGAAGAGTGCAAGATGTTCTATTGGTTTGGACATCTTCAGTACTTCAGTACTTCAGTACTTTTGGTTTGGACAATGGTTCTGTTAAGCCAACACCAAGACTGGCAGGTTCGTGCAAGAGAAGAAGTGAAGCAAATTTTCGGCGATAAGGAACCAGATACAGAAGGCCTTAACCAGCTCAAAGTTGTATGTAAAACCAACTTAAGAACCTATCAGTACTTTTGTTGTGTGTTGTTAATTTTTTTCTGAATGATTTGATCCCTTGCATATGAAAATGATATTATATGAAGTATTAAGGCTATATCCTCCAGTAGTTCAGCTGATGCGAGCTACTGAAAAAGAGATGAAGCTAGGAGACTTGACACTACCAGCTGGGGTTCAGGTTAGTCTACCTATTATGCTAGTCCAACGGGACACCGAACTGTGGGGCAACGATGCAGCAGATTTCAAGCCCGAGAGGTTCAAAGACGGTCTTTCAAAGGCAACAAAATGCCAAGTCTCCTTCTTTGCCTTTGCGTGGGGACCAAGGATATGCATCGGCCAGAATTTTGCCCTGTTGGAGGCAAAGATGGCAATGGCTTTGATTCTACAGAGATTCTCCTTCGAGATTTCTCCTTCCTACGTTCACGCACCTTACGAAGCCATGACCATTCACCCACAATTTGGTGCTCCTCTTATCATTCAGAAGCTATAATTCTATAACGCAATGTGTTGTTGTCAAATAAACTTAATAGCACTGAGGAAACTAGTCCATGTCATAATAAAAAACTCACCTTATCTATAGGTAATATATATTCGATAAGGTAAAGACCATGCTCACCCATCGTCTTTTAGACTATATTCAAATCTCATGGGGTTTGAACCTTTGTAGTTTGTACCAGTCAACACTGAAGATATCAAGTATATCGTCCTTATATCCATGATTAGTTATAGCAACGGAGATGAAGAAATTTCACTTCAACGTTATATTTCTTATATTTGTTAGGTAATCTATTTTATTTTGAATCCTAGCTAATATATGTATCAATGTATATATATGCAAAGTACGGATGAATGTTTACATTTTAATATGGTAATACACGTTTTGTTATACGTGTACATGACAATGTTGTAGCGAACGTGTTTTATTGATTTTGTATTGTATTCGAATTTTCTTAAGAGATAAATTGCTTCTTATCATTAGTGACTTTTATATCCTATCTTATATAACTGAAGCTGTCTTAAGAAAACTTGGTTTTGCAGAGAGATGGTGTCAATGTGTGATGAAGTGTATCAACTTATATGGTTTCAGATCTCATGAAGCTAGGAACTAGAATGAAGAAGAGCTACACAAAGTCATCCACCCTGAAGATCAATCTCTTATATAAAATTTCCAAATCCTGCTATCTCTCCAACAAGCAGCAAACCAGAAGGAGCAACTATTTCCTTTTATTGGTTGAAGAATCTGGAAAGCGCGTAATGATCTAATCTCCAACAACAAGAGATGGAGCATACTTGACATAATTCACCAAGCTTTCCTAGACTACCTTATGTGGAAAACATCACAATGCGCATCTCACCCCTCATATTACTCCTTATCGCTGTTGTACAGATGCCTCTTGGTCCAAGAGTCTTGGATAAGCCCCAATCATAAAGCAGGAACTGGTTCGACGCTTGATGATTCACAAGGAAACTACATTGTCAAGGGATCATCTTCTATAATCTATAGAACCTACCAACTCAGTACTGGAGGCTGAAGCCATAGACTAAAAGAGGCGATAATCCAAATGAAGACACACTGAACTATCAGAATGTCACATATTGTGGTGATTCACAAATCCTCTATAAGTACTTGGAATTTGCAACTCCACATAGAAGACACTTACCTCTAGGTCCTATAGATAGACAGGGGACATCTAGAAGATATCCTTATAATGGTGAATGGTGTCAACAGTTTCAAGTTAATATCCACGACATGAAATAGCTTGGCAGATAGATACCTTAGCTAAGGAAGCAAGACAAAAAAAAGTCCTCTTATGGTTGGGTTCTATAAATGTATGTTATATATAACTGATAAACTCCTTTCATTTGTATTCTAATTACTTAATGAAATGGAATTGTTTGCCGACAAAAAAAAAACTAGTTTAGTGATCATGCCTTCATCCTTGTAAATTCTGATCCGGCTCAACATGTTAGGTATTTACAGTACAATGATAATTTAAAGATATGAGCGTAATATATATATATATATATATATATATATTACGCTCATATCTTTAAATTATCATTGTACTGTATATCCATAATCAGCTTAAACGAGAGAGATGGTGAATGTTAATATATGTTAGATAATGTATATTAGTTTGAATCTTAAACTCATACTATAATATTTAAGTAAACTATGTATGAGTTTTAACATTTTAATATGGTTACAACTAACACACTTTTTTATAATGATTTTGTAGAGCAGGTGTTTTTTTCTTTAGATATTTGTTTTCTATTAATCAATGTCTCTGAATATTTTTTATATTAGTAATCATGTCTATTTTACCTTCTTCAGGATTAATCCTAGCAACATCTTTGTTGTTGGGCTACCTTGAGATAATTATCGCCTCAGAGTAGCACTGCGACTCCTTTTGCATTAAAGATATATAAAAAAGACTTGCCCTACATCGTGTTTCACTTACCTGCAAAGATAACGATATTAACAACTCTCAGAATTTTCTTAGGAAATTTCATGTTATGCTTCCATTGCAGATTTACAGGTATTGCCATATTGGAAACAAAATTATATAAGAAAAATATGTACTCCTTCCGTTTCAAAATATATAAAAATATGTATATTAAGATATAACTACTTTAGAAAGTTTAACCAATCATAAACAAGACTGCATATTATAAAATATAAAATTAATCTAAAAGTTGTATAGAAATTTGAAAATATCTTATATCATAAAACAAAAATACTTTTCTAAACATCTTATATTATGAAACGGAGAAAATATATATTTATCTATTAAGGAAGTCCACCTCCATTATTCTCCGTCCATTTGTTATTTCTTTTGTACTCTACGAAAAAAGTACATTATCTCTATGACCATTATTTCGTAGGAAAAAATATCTCCTGATCTCAGTATGTAGGATATGTGTTTTTAACCCCAACTGTCTTCAAAATATTGTGACCAAAAATCTTTCTACTTATATTTCTTCACTTTTGTCGTTGCAACCAAATATTAATATATGAAAAATACTTAGGTTCACTCCTAGGGTGAACCTTCTTGTTCACTTCTTCCTTATCAACCAATGAGAATCTTCTATACATTATCTTGTTTAAAAAAATAAATCAAAATTAAATAAAAAAACAATATATATTAAGGAAACAAATTCTGTATAATTTTTTTTTTAAAGAAAGTTATATATTGGCTTGGTTTAGATTTTACAATTAGAATGAAATGATATATCGGTTTGGGTTTACAAATAAGGTGATTAGGGTTTAGATTTTACAATTAATTCAAACAAAATTATATGTCGGTTTGGATTTACAAATGAAGTGATTAGGGTTTAGACTATACAATAAAAACGAAATTATATGTCGGTTTGGGTTTACAAATGAAGTGGTTAGGGTTTAGATTTTACAATTAAAACAAAATTATATGTCGGTTTGGGTTTACAAATGAGATGGTTATGGTTTAGATTTTACAATTAGAACGAAATTATATGTCTGTTTGGGTTTACAAATGAGATGGTTAGGGTTTAGATTTTACAATTAGAATGAAATTATATGTCGGTTTGGGTTTACAAATGAGATGGTTAGGGTTTATATTTTACAATTAGAATGAAATTATATATCGGTTTGGGTTTATAAATAAGCGGTTTAAGTTTTAAATTTTATAATAATATATACAGATTTTGTTCCCTTATTTTATAAAGAGGTGAATAAATAGGTTCTTAAATATATTATGAGATGTCAAACTCTTATTGGCTAAAATAAGGAGAAGTGAACAAAAGAGTTCATATATTAGGAGTGAACCCAAGAATTGTCCTTAATATATCCATGGCCAAGTAATAACCCTAATAAATTATATTTTTGTCGTTGTTTTTTACTGTTTTTTTCTCTCTGTTCTCGTTTATGTATGCCTCAGACTTTGTTTATCAGACGACAAAAAAAAAATCACCATAATAATTAATCCACTATAAAAAAGAAATAAGCCAAAAAAAAGCCTAAAACTATTGGATTGAAACTTCAGACAAAATTTTTATATATCTATAATATTTAATTTGAGATACAAACTAATGATTTTCTCCTAAAATTTAATAAGAACATACCGTCACTATAAAAAATAAATTACAGCCAATATGATTACAAAATATACATGCCTATGTTCTCTCATTTATAACTAATTTAAATCGTTTCCAGGCCAACCGCGGGTCTAATCCAAGTCTTAAAGTACTGATTAACACTCAAACACACAAATATCCATAAATCAAAATGAAACTGAACCAAAAACAAAAATAGGGTTACTGATGTTATACTATATAAATATGTTTACATATACTAAATAAATAATTCTAATTCTTGACATGTTCTATTACAGGTTAAAATACATTTCATTTTCTCTAAAAAAATCTTACTATTTTCAATTGAACTAGCATAAGTTAAAAATCAAAGAAAAATAAAAATACATAAAATATGTTCTATAACAGTTAAAAATATTAAAAAATAAAAAAAATAATCTATATAGGTGAACCATATATAAAATAATAAGAATAAAGAATTCAATTAAGTTTGTAATATTTTTATTATAACATATGATATATAAATATACTACGAATTATATTTATGTTTATTTCATACGGGAGTTCGTGAATTTATGTTTTTGTGTGTTCCCCTCCGTATTCAATCATAAAGACAAATTTGTCCCATATCCGGAATGTCCCATATTGGAAATGCTTAATGTTATGCAACGAAAATTTGAGAACGAGTGTAGGACATAATAGAACATGACAAACGGAAAGAGAGTTACGTCTGCCCCTAAATATTTGTATTTGTCTCAAACGGGTTTTCATCGTTGTTAACGGTTATATATATATTTAGTTTGATAATTCACATATTGAATAGAAACTAACCAATTATTTATTTGATTAAGTTTGTTGCCAGTCCAACTTGTTATGTCTATCCAAATTTTAAAATACTGGTGAAACCATTATTATTTCAAATTTTCAAACATTAATTAACCAAACCAAAAATCAAACTAAAATCTCAATTAGTATGAGTTAGACTATATATAAATTTTTTTTTTTTATAAACCTAACATTTAATTATATGATTCATTTTTTATAAATCTCAATTTTTTTTTTATAAACCTAACATTTAATTATATGATTCAAAAGCATATATATATATTTACAAATTTTATTATTATGTTACGGTTCCATAAT